>NC_053026.1:578058890-578322273 GCF_003073215.2 Triticum urartu | reverse complement strand
CCGTCCAAATGCACTTCCCTGATACAGGGTCCAAGTTTCCGCCAGCCCCGAAGAACCAAGTCCGGCAACGGTCTGGCCAGTTAATTGTCTCTGGTTCGATCCCTTTATCAACCAGATCATTCTCAGTCTTGGCCCACTTAGGCCGGGCTATGAGGTAGCCACCTGACCCCGTGCGATGGTGATGCTTGTTGTTCGCCAGGGTTTTCCCAGTCACGACGTTGTAAAACGACGGCCAGTGAATTGTAATACGACTCACTATAGGGCGAATTCGAGCTCGGTACCCGGGGATCTCTGATCTTCTCATATCTGCCCTTGAATTCTGGTGTCTCTTTTTTCTCGACAAACTTATTCAGCTCTTTCTTCCACCTCCTGAATAGGTCTGCCATCCTCTTAAGAGCAAAAGACTTGATTAATTGCTCTTTAACTAGCTTCTCCGGATCATCCTCTGGCGGTAGGGTGAAATTTGACTTCAGTTCAGTCCAAAGATCATTTTTCTGCATATCATTGACATAAGACACCTCAGGGTCTTCTGTAGCTGGCTTTAACCATTGCTGGATGCTGATCGGGATCTTGTCCCTAACCAGAACCCCGCACTGAGCAACAAATGCGCTCTTTGTCTGGATGGGTTCAATCGGTTGGCCGTCGAGCGCGATTGCTATGATCTCAAACCTTTCATCCGAGCTCAAATTTTTCTTCGGGCCTCGTCTCTTTACCGAAGTTGTGCTCGATCCGGAGGGCTAGAAAAAAGAACAAAAACTTAATTAATATGTGTACATACCAAAACAATGAATGCATCAATTAGCTAGTCAGCACAGGCTTAACTAATATATATACCTGGCCGGACTCGGTTCGGTCACCGGAGCCGTCATCACGGTCTCCTTCTTGCACCGGCATTGGGTCACCGGAGCCGTCCTCACGGTCTCCTTCTTGCACCGGCATTGGGTCACCGGAGCCATCATAATCATAGCCAGCTGCTTCCAGACCATCGGTGTTGTTGAGAAACAACGAGCAGACGGCATCACTTCCTCGTGCGATTATGTCCCCCAACAACTCTTCTTGTACTTCGTCTCAGGTGGTGTCCATAGTTTCTACAAATATTTACAACGTGGCAATTATTATTCAAACATGACAGATGGATATATTCGTGGCAAACGTAGAACTAATATTAATTAGTGGCCTCGACGCTGCTTCTCTAGGGTTTGGGGTGGCCTCGACAACGCTTCAAGGATAAAAAAGAAGAGGAAGAAGAAAAAAAGAGGAGAAGAAAGAATAGAAGAGATATCGGGAACGAGGGTGTAGTGTCCGACACCAACGGCCACATGTATCTCACACCGAAGATACTTGCTATTTAGGGTTTCCTCTACCGCTCGGCGACCCTCGACGACCCTCGTTCCTGATAAAAAAAAGAGGAAGAAGAAGAAAAAAAGAGGAGAAGAAAGAATAGAGGAGAGACAGAGGAGAAGAAAGAATAGAGGAGAGACTCCTCTATTCTTTCTTCTCCTCTTTTTTTTCTTCTTCCTCTTCTTTTTTTATCCTCTTCTTCCTCTCATGTTCGACGACCCTCGACCCCTCGGCGACCCTAGACCCCCTCTCGACCCTTGACCCCTTGGCGACCGTCGACCCCCTCTCGACCCTCGACCCCTCGGCGACCCTCGACGACCCTCGTTCCCGATAAAAAAAGAGGAAGAAGAAGAGAAAAAGAGGAGAAGAAAGAATAGAGGAGAAGAACTCCTCTATTCTTTCTTCTCCTCTTTTTTTTCTTCTTCCTCTTCTTTTTTATCCTTGAAGCGTCTCATGTTCGACGACCCTAGACCCCCTCTCGACCCTCGACCCCTCGGCGACCCTCGACGACCCTCGTTCCCGATAAAAAAAAGAGGAAGAAGAAGAAAAAAAGAGGAGAAGAAAGAATAGAGGAGTTCCTTCTCCTCTTTTTTTTCTTCTTCCTCTTCTTTTTTTATCCTCTTCTTCCTGTCATGTTCGGCGACCCTAGACCCCCTCTCGACCCTCGACCCTCGACCCCTCGGTGACCTTCGACCCCCTCGGCGACCCTTGACGACCCTCGTTCCCGATAAAAAAAAGAGGACGAAGAAGAAAAAAGAGGAAGAAGAAGAAAAAAAAGAGGAGAATAAAGAATAGAGGAGTTCTTCTCCTCTTTTTTTTTCTTCTTCCTCTTCTTTTTTATCCTTGAAGCGTCTCATGTTCGACGACCCTCGACCCCTCTGCGACCCTAGACCCGCTCTCGACCCTCGACCCCCTCTCGACCCTCGACCCCTCGGCGACCCTCGACGACCCTCGTTCCCGATAAAAACGAGGAAGAAGAAGAAAAAAAAGAGGAGAAGAACTCCTCTATTCTTTCTTCTCCTCTTTTTTTTTCTTCTTCCTCTTTTTTTTATCCTCTTCTTCCTCTCATGTTCGGCGACCCTCGACGACCCTCATTCCCGATAAAAAATAGGAAGAAGAAGAAAAAAAGAGGAGTAGAAAGAATAGAGGAGAAGAACTCCTCTATTCTTTCTTCTCCTCTTTTTTTCTTCTTCCTCTTCTTTTTTATCCTCTTCTTCCTCTCATGTTAAACTAATAAAAATTAAACTAATAAAAATAAAAAAACATATAGCAACATATGAACAAAAACATATATCCACATACATACACATATACATTATATATATATATCAAAAAAATTAAACTAATAAAAAAACAGAGTCGGGCGGCGGCTCACAGTGCGGGGGCAGGCGAGGGCGCCGACGCGCGGGGGCAGGACGGGGCAGGGACAGGGCGACGGCGACGAGGAGCGGGCGGCGACGGCGATCCCGTGGCAGGGGCGCGGGGCGACAGGGCGGCGCGCGCGAGCAGGGGAGCTCGAGGCAACGGCGGGGGCGGCAAGGGCGCCGGCGCATGGGGGCGGGACGGGGCAGGGGCGACGGCGACGGCGACGAGGAGCGGGTGGCGACGGCGAGCACGGGGCAGGGGCACGGGGCGACGGTGACGGCGAGCACGGGCAGCCTGGCGGCGTCGAGGAGGTCGGCGTCGTCGGGGACAGCTAGCGAGGGAAATCTGAAAATTTCCCAAGTGTTGCTTATATAGAAAAGGCTTTGGTCCCGGTTCATGGCACAAACCGGGACCAATGCCCCCTTTAGTCCCGGTTGGTGCCACCAACCGGGACCAATGGCCTTGCGCTGGCGCGGTGGTGGGAGTTTAGTCCCACCTCGCTAGCTGAAGAGCTCCCGCGCCTGTTTATAAGCCCTGCTCTATGTGCCCTTTCGAACTCCTCTGAACTGCAGGCTTACGGGCCTAATGAGACACTGCAATGCCTATGGGCCTACTGGGCCTGCTGCGGGCCTGAATCCTGGCCCATGGTTGGGTTTCTAATCGTATTCAGGCCGTGCTAGCCCAGTAGGTGGCATTTTTTTGCTATTTATTTTTTCATTTCTACTTAGAACTAAATACTTATAGTTTTTTAGTGATTTCTTTTTTCTTTTAGGTCACAAAAATTATAAACTTTCTGTTAGTGTCATTAGTTTTAAAATTTGAATGGTTTAAATTTGAATTTTTTTATCCTCTTTTGTGTGAATCACTAGTTTATGAATAACTTTACTATAAAAATTGATTTTGAGTCATTCTTTTTCCTGCTATTTATATTACTATGCTTTATCATTATACTCAATTTGGTAATTTTAGTTAGTCATAAAAAATTTTATAGGCATTTTTTTCTTTTTTGCTATTTATTTTTTCATTTCTACTTAGAACTAAATACTTATAGTTTTTTAGTGATTTCTTTTTTCTTTTAGGTCACAAAAATTATAAACTTTCTGTTAGTGTCATTAGTTTTAAAATTTGAATGGTTTAAATTTGAATTTTTTTATCCTCTTTTGTGTGAATCACTAGTTTATGAATAACTTTACTATAAAAATTGATTTTGAGTCATTCTTTTTCCTGCTATTTATATTACTATGCTTTATCATTATACTCAATTTGGTAATTTTAGTTAGTCATAAAAAATTTTATAGGCATTTTTTTCTTTTTTGCTATTTATTTTTTCATTTCTACTTAGAACTAAATACTTATAGTTTTTTAGTGATTTCTTTTTTCTTTTAGGTCACAAAAATTATAAACTTTCTGTTTGTGCCATTAGTTTTAAAATTTTAATAGTTTAAATTTAAATTTTTTTTATCCTCTTTTGTGTGAATCACTAGTTTATGAATAACTTTACTATAAAAATTGATTTTTGAGTCATTCTTTTTCCTGCTATTTAATATTAGTGTGTTTTATCATTATACTCAATTTGGTAATTTTAATTAGTCATAACAAATATTATAGGCATTTTTTCTTTTTTTCTATTTATTTTTTCATTTCTACTTAGAACTAAATACTTATAGTTTTTTAGTGATTTCCTTTTTCTTTTAGGTCACAAAAATTATAAACTTTTTGTTAGTCCCATTAGTTTTAAAATTTGAATAGTTTAAATTTGAATTTTTTAAAATTTGTGTGAATCACAAGTTTGTGATTAACTTTACTAAAAAATGAACATAGATGCACCTATAGAGAAAATTCAACCTAAATTCATAATCAATTTCTATGAATTTTAGAGAAATTTATTATGAATTTAGGTCAAATTCCCTGTATAGGGGCATCTATTTTCACTTTGAGAGGAGCTCAACAAGGCAGAGAGGGACGGGCTTATAAACCGGTGTGGGCGCCCTTCGGTTGGCGAAGTGGGACTAAACTCTGAGCGCAACGAGGACCAACCCTTTAGTCCCGGTTTGTGGCACAAACCGGGACTAATGGTCATGGGCCAGGGGCGAGCCCTATTTTTTCTAGTTTTTTTGTTTTGTTTTCTGCATTATTTATTTTCTTTTGTTTTTTGCTTCATTTTTTTAATTCTTTTTGCTTTTAGTTTTAGAAAAATTATAAACTTTCTGTTAGTGCCATTAGTTTTCAAATTTGAAACACTTTTTTAGTTTTTTTATTTTCTTTGTTGCTTTATTTATCTTATTTTGTTTCTACTTACAACAAAATACTTATTGTTGCTATTTTTATTTATTTTTCCAGTTTTTTTGTTTTGTTTTCTGTATTATTTATTTTCTTTTGTTTTTTGCTTTATTTTTTAATTCTTTTTGCTTTTAGGTTAGCAAAATTATAAACTTTCTGTTAGTGCCATTAGTTTTAGGAAAATTATAAACTTTCTGTTAGTGCCATTAGTTTTCAAATTTGAATAGTTAAAATTTGAATTCTTTGAAATTTGTGTGAATCACAAGTTTGTGATTAACTTTACTAAAAAAATGAACATAGATGCACCTATAGAGAAAATTTGACCTAAATTCATAGTTTTCAAATGAACTCTGAAAAAGTTGGCATAGCATACTCTTGTGTTACAAAGTTGGCATGGTATCATCATAATAGTTGCGGGAGAAAGTCTTCACTTTTTCTTCGCTTGTGTCATTTGCTTATTGCGCCGTAACCATGGATAATCTTCATCATTTATCAGGATGCTTGGGTCAGCCTTGACATTGAAGGGAGGAATTTCATGAAACTTTTCATAATCTTCAGACATGTTTGTCTTGCCCTCCACTCCCAGGATGTCCCTTTTTCCTGAAAGAACTATGTGGCGCTTTGGCTCATCGTATGATGTATTCGCTTCCTTATCTTTTCTTTTTCTCGGTTTGGTAGACATGTCCTTCACATAGATAACCTGTGCCACATCATTGGCTAGGACGAAAGGTTCGTCAGTGTACCCAAGATTTTTCAGATCCACTATTGTCATTCCGTACTGTGGGTCTACCTGTACTCCACCTCGTGACAGATTGACCCATTTGCACTTAAACAAAGGGACCTTAAAATCATGTCCGTAGTCAAGTTCCCATATGTCCACTATGTAACCATAATATGTGTCCTTTCCGCTCTCGGTTGCTGCATCAAAGCGGACACCGCTGTTTTGGTTGGTGCTCTTTTGATCTTGGGCGATCGTGTAAAATGTATTCCCATTTATCTCATATCCTTTGTAAGTCAATACAGTCAAAGATGGTCCCTTGGACAACAAGTATAGCTCATCACAAATAGTGTTGTCACCTCTGAGATGTGTTTCCAACCAACTGCTGAAAGTCCTGATGTGTTCACATGTAATCCAGTCATCACACTGCTCCTGGTGTTTGGAGCGCAGACTATTCTTGTGTTCATCGACATGCGGGGTCACCAAGGTAGAGTACTGTAGAACTGTGTAGTGTGCTTGAGACCAAGAATATCCGTCCCTGCATATTATTGAGTCACTTCCAAGAGTGCCTTTTCCAGTCAGTCTCCCCTCATACCGCGATTTAGGGAGACCTATCTTCTTATGGCCAGGAATGAAGTTAACACAAAACCCGATAACATCCTCTGTTTGATGGCCCATGGAGATGCTTCCTTCTGGCCTAGCGTGGTTATGGACATATTTCTTTAGGACTCCCATGAACCTCTCAAAGGGGAACATATTGTGTAGAAATACGGGGCCCAGAATGACAATCTCGTCGACTAGATGAACTAGGACGTGCGTCATGATATTGAAGAAGTATGGTGGGAACACCAGCTCAAAACTGACAAGACATTGCGCCACATCACTCCTTAGCCTTTGTACGATTTCTGGATCGATCACCTTCTGAGAGATTGCATTGAGGAATGCACATAGCTTCGTAATGGCTAATCGGACGTTTTCCGGTAGAAGCCCCATCAATGCAACCGGAAGCAGTTGCGTCATAATCACGTGGCAGTCATGAGACTTTAGGTTCTGAAACTTTTTCTCTGGCATATTTATTATTCCCTTTATATTCGACGAGAAGTCAGTCGTGACCTTCATACTGAGCAGGCATTCAAAGAAGATTTCTTTCTTTTCTTTCGTAACAGCGTAGCTGGCAGGACCTTTATACTGCTTGGGAGGCATGCCTTCTTTTTCGTGCAAACGTTGCAGGTCCTCCCGTGCCTCTGGTGTATCTTTTGTCTTCCCATACATGCCCAAGAAGCCTAGCAGGTTCACGCAAAGGTTCTTCATCACGTGCATCACGTCGATTGAAGAGCGGACCTCTAGGTCATTCCAGTAGGGTAGGTCCCAAAATATAGATTTCTTCTTCCACACGGGTGCGTGTCCCTCAGTGTCATTCGGAACAGCTAGTCCGCCGGGACCCTTTCCAAAGATTACGTGTAAATCATTGACCATAGCAAGTACGTGATCACCGGTATGCATGGCGGGCTTCTTCCGGTGATCTGCCTCGCCTTTGAAATGCTTGCCTTTCTTTCGACATTGATGGTTGGTTGGAAGAAATAGACGATGGCCCAGGTACACATTATTCCTGCATTTGTCCAGGTATATACTTTCAGTGTCATCTAAACAGTGCGTGCATGCGTGGTATCCTTTGTTTGTCTGTCCTAAAAGGTTACCGAGAGCGGGCCAATCGTTGATGGTCACGAACAGCAACGACTTTAGGTTAAATTCCTCCTGCCTGTGCTCATACCACGTACATACACTATTTCCATTCCACAGTTGTAAAAGTTCTTGTCGGAGTAATGGGCCACGGGTAGGCCAACCCGAGTCCCACAACCTTTTAAGACATCGGGGCAGGTTGCGCCCCTCAAGACCCCGGGGCAAAGAGCCGCCTCCTGAGGAGTCAACGGCAGGGCGGCCGACTGCCCGCTCACGGCCGATTCCCAGGGATGACTTCCAGAGAAGCCGGCTTTGGGGAGTCGGCCGGCGACCCCAACAAACCATGACCTCATCGGAGGGGACGGGGCAGAGGCGTGGCTACAGTGAAGCCCACTCCCCGCCCCTTACCAAGGGCAGGCATGGCCATAGAACGCCGTACCCGGGAAGATCTCCGGGCGGCATGGCACTGTTGCCCGGCCGGCCCTGACATCAGCACCACAGTACCAAGTCCTGCGCCCACGACGGCTTGTCTGTACGGCCTGGAGGCAGCGGGGCCCGCCAGTCAGCGAGACCTTGGGAGACGGCGGGAGGACCGCTAGTCGGACCCGTCGGGAGTCGGCCCGGGGGAGTCGGACGAGCCCTCCCCCGGGGTCCACGCGCCATTAATCAAGATGAGATGGGGAGTGGCCATAGTGATCGCCCGCCAGGCGGCGGGGCTGTTGCCATGACCCCATGACTAAGCCTGCGTCATCAGAAGCACGGCTACAGTAATCAGCGGCCGGCAAGACCCGCCCGCGGCGGACGCGGCCTGTCGGTTTCGTACCAGACCAGTCGGCGGGGCCCACCAGTCGACGGAGAAGTCGGAGGTCAGAGGCACTGAAGGCCGGGCCCGCACCCAGTCCAATTACCATTGTACCCCTGGGGGGTAGGCCTATATAAACCCCCCAGGGCACCCATGTAAGGGGTTGGATCCCAGTAGTTCCAGACCATACCAGATAGAAGGAGAGAGCTAGCCTTGCCCTCTTCTACCACCAGAAATAGCTCAAGGAGCAACCTTGTAAACACTTGGCCGTAGTGATCATGCGGAGACCCCGCAGAGCAGCAGTAGGGGTGTTATCTCCCCGGAGAGCCCCGAAGCTGGGTAAGATCCGCTGGCATGCATGTCTTCGCCTCATCCCGTTTCCAGGCACCGGCGACGTTCTACTCGCCCACACCATGATAAGCCATCCGTTGGCATATCTCACACCAAACCCCCGACATTTGGCGCCCACCGTGGGGCCTGGTGCACCGCCGTCCGGAGATCTATTCTGGACGGGAACCCTTTTCCTCCCTGGCGAACGCAGCCAGCCAGGCACGCCAGGCGAAGTCTGCATTGACGCGCTACGCAGCATCGAGATCGCCTGCGCAGCCAGCTCCTTGGCCGAACTTGTCGGCGAGGTCCGCCTCTCCGACGAACCTGCGTCCGACGCAAGCGCGGGCGGCCCCGAAAACCTCCTCGCGGGCCTCCTCGATCAACTCCACATTTCCGGCGAGCCTGCCATAGACTTGGAGTCCGTAGGCTCCACCGACCCGATGCTGGTCGACTCCGACACCGCGTCGATCGACGTGTTCCCCACCAACGTGGTGGTCTACGACGAGCCTCTCCCCCACACAGAGAGCGACGGAAGCACCGTCACTGAGGTGCTAGTCATCAGTCACGACGAGTTCCCTGGTGGAGGAGCGCCCGACTCACTCGGCGCAGCGCTGCAAGACCTGACTGCGCCCATTCCGGAAGATGCTGACGCGGAGACGTTAGAAGCGCGCCGCCTTCAGCTCGTTGAAGGCGCGAAGAAGCTGGCCAGCATGAGACGCTTGTCAGAAGTTTACCAGCGGAAGATGGATCGCGTCGTTGGCAGCTCGCCGGCCCCGGGTAGGGCCCAGCCGCCTTGGCGCGGTCCAGCAGCGCGGCGTAGCCATCGCCAGCCTGTTTGGGGCTAGCCGTCCTGTGTACGCTACACCGTCGGAGAACATTCGAGCCGCCCAGGCAGCGGCGGATGAGCTAGACAATTTCGAGGGCGAAGAACGCTGCCTCATGATGGAGTGAGTCTACCGGCTCCTCGACGCGGCCACTGCGCAAAACGAGGCTGGCTGCCGCACAGAGGCGCCGCAGCGGCCAAACGACGACCCGCACCGAGATCAAGGCGCGACGTCTCGGACGCCGACTGGCGGCGCCCGAGGAAGAAAGGACAAGGAGCCGGCTGTCAGCCACAGCCGGACTCGCATTACCATAGAGCGCGACCGAGATGGCCGCCCGAGAGCAGTGGAACGACGGGACGACTGTCCGCCTCCCCCTCCCCGCAAGGAGAGGCGAGTCTCCCCGCCGCTTGTTGACCATCCGACTCTCGGTGACCGCCTTGGCCGCCGAGAGGGAGTTGGAGAGAATGACGCCAGCCACCGGATCGACCGACTTCACCGGTCCCTGGCGCTGGAAGAAGAAGACGAGCTGGGTCCGCCTTGTTTCGGGCCCCGCATTCAGGACGAGCCCTTTCCCAGAGGATTCACG
Source organism: Triticum urartu (assembly GCF_003073215.2). Lineage (NCBI taxonomy): Eukaryota > Viridiplantae > Streptophyta > Magnoliopsida > Poales > Poaceae > Triticum > Triticum urartu. The sequence continues at coordinate 578,312,347 of NC_053026.1, read as the reverse complement.
CTCCCAAGAGACACGCCCAAGTATACCGGCTCCGTGAAGCCGGAACACTGGCTAGTCGACTACTCCACGGCTGTCAGCATAGCAAGCGGCAACAAGCGTGTCGCCGTAAAGTACGTTCCGCTCATGCTCCAGGGCACGGCCCGGACATGGCTGAACAGCCTAAAGCCCCATAGCATCAACAGCTGGGTTGACTTCACTGAGGCATTCATCCGCAACTTCACCAGCACGTACAAGCGTCCTCCCAAGCCTCGTCAGCTCTCCTTGTGCGTGCAAGGTCCTGATGAGTCAACTCGCGACTACCTCACGCGTTGGGCTGAGCTCCGGAACTCCTGCGAGGGCGTGCACGAGGTGCAGGCCATCGAGTACTTCACAGCCGGGTGCCGAGAAGGCACCCTCCTCAAGCACAAGCTCCTCTACGACAAGCCAAAAACCCTTGACGAGCTGCTGATCATAGCGGACAAGTACGCCACAGCCGACTCCTCCATGAAGGCGGAAATTCAAATCAGCATGACTGGCAAAGTAGCTCCTCAGGCTCCAAGAACTCTGGCGGCAGATGCCGGCCGGCGACAACAGCAGGGCGACAACAAGCGCAAGGCCCCGCAGCCGGCTTCCGGCAGCCGGCAGGTCACGACCGTTGAAGCCCAGCAGCCAGAAGAGCAGCCTCCGCCCAAGCGACAGAAAGGCGGCAAGCCGAACTGGTTGCCGGCCTTCTCCTATGAGCAGACCTTGGATGGACCTTGCAAGTTCCACAGCGGCGCAAAGCCATCGAATCACACCACCCGGAAATTCCACTGGCTCACCAGGATCGCCAAGGGAGACGGCCTCCTGCCACCCCTGCCTGCTGGGCAGCCACCTCCGCCTCCGCCCCAGCAGCCGGCAGTCAGGCCAGTCGGCGCAGTACAAGACGAATACCCTGAAGAGCATGGAGCCTATGTGGTGTTCACCAGTGTGGCTGATGATCGACGCAGCAGGCGGCTGCAGCGACAAGAGGTGAACGCAGTAGCCTTAGAGACGCCAGAGTTCATGCACTGGTCTGAGAGGCCCATCAGCTGGAGCAGGGCTGACCACCCAGAAGTGATGCCGAGTCCGGGCTCCTACGCCTTGGTCCTGGACGCCACCTTTGCCACGGACAAACGGGCCGCGTGTTTCTCGCGAGTTCTGATAGAGGGGGGCAGCAGCATCAATATCCTGTACAAGGACACCATGGAGAAGTTAGGAATCAAGCAAAGACAGCTTCAGAACAGCCGGACTGTGTTCCACGGCATTGTCCTTGGGCTTTCGCGGAAGTCGTCCGCTTGCGCGGCCGAGAGCAGTCAGCTGGCCGAATCCCTGGTGATCGCAGCCGAGAAGCGACTCCTTGAACGAGTTGTGGCGATGGCCGTCAAGCAGCCGGAGATATCGCTCGACCCGAAGGAGTCGAAAGCTGAAGGTTTGTTCAAGCCGGCCAAAGAGACAAAGAAGATACCCTTGGATCCGGAGCACCCAGAGAGGTACGCCATCGTAGGTGCAAACCTCGACAGCAAATAGGAAGGCGAGCTCGTCGATTTCCTCCGTGAGAATCGGGACATCTTCGCATGGTCTCCCAAGGACATGCCAGGTGTACCGACGGATTTCGCCGAGCACAAGTTAGATGTCCGATCTGATGCAAAGCCAGTCAGGTAGCCCCTGCGCCGCTTATCAGAAGAAAAGAGAAGAGTTGTCGGAGAAGAGATAGCCCGACTCCTAGCAGCCGGCTTAATTATGGAAGTTTTCTTCCCGGAGTGGCTGGAAAATCCGGTCCTGGTGCTAAAGAAGAACAAGCAATGGCGAATGTGTATTGACTACATGAGCCTCAACAAGGCCTGCCCCAAGGACCCATTTGCTCTACCAAGAATTGACCAGGTGATAGACTCCACAGCCGGATGCGAGTTGTTGAGTTTCTTGGATGCATACTCGGGATATCACCAGATCAAGCTGAACCCGGCTGACAGATTGAAGACCGCCTTCATCACGTGTAGGATCAAAAGTATGTCTAGAGGGGGGTGATTAGACTACTTGACCAAATAAAAACTTAACCTTTTCCCAATTTTAGTTCTTGGCAGATTTTAGCTATTTTGGGACAAGTCAAGCAATCATCACACAATTCAAGCAAGCATGCAAAGAGTATATTGGCAGCGGAAAGTAAAGCATGCAACTTGCAAGAATGTAAAGGGAAGGGTTAGGAGAATTCAAACGCTATTTGAGACACGGATGTTTTTCCCGTGGTTCGGATAGGTGGTGCTATCCTACATCCACGTTGATGGAGACTTCAACCGACGAAGGGTAACGGTTGCGCGAGTCCACATAGGGCTCCACCCAAGGGCAACGGTTGCGCGAGTCCACGAAGGGCTCCACCCATGAAGGGTCCACGGAGAAGCAACCACCCACAAAGGGTCCACGAAGAAGCAACCTTGTCTATCCCACCATGGCCATCGCCCACGAAGGACTTGCCTCACTAGCGGTAGATCTTCACGAAGTAGGCGATCTCCTTGCCCTTACAAACTCCTTGGTTCAACTCCACAATCTTGTCGGAGGCTCCCAAGTAACACCTAGCCATTCTAGGAGACACCACTCTCCAAGAAGTAACAAATGGTGTGTAGGTAATGAACTCCTTGCTCTTGTGCTTCAAATGATAGTCTCCCCAACACTCAACTCTCTCTCATAGGATTTGGATTTGGTGGAAAGAAGATTTGAGTGGAAAACAACTTGGGAAGGCTAGAGATCAAGATTCATATGGTAGGAATCGAATGTCTTGATCTCAACACATGAGTAGGTGGTTCTCTCTCAGAACAAACGAGTTGGAATGATGTGTGTGTTCTGATGGCTCTCTCACTGAATGAGAAAGAGGTGGAGGGGTATATATAGCCTCCACAAAAAATCCAACCGTTACACAGTTTTCCAATCTCGGTGGGACCGAATCAAAAAACTCGGTCTGACCGAAATAGTAAACCTAGTGACCGTTAGGAATTTCGGTGGGACTGACATGCAACTCGGTAGGACCGATTCGGTTAGGGTTTGGGCATAACACGTAATCTCGGTGAGACCGATTACACAAACTCGGTGAGACCGAATTTGGTAATTAGCTAACCAGAGAGTTGGTCAGGCAAACTCGGTGGGACCGATTTGCTCTTTCGGTGAGACCGAGTGGAACTCGGTGAGACCGAAAAGTTACAAAGGGGAAACACTGAGTTTACATTGCAATCTCGGTGGGACCGATTCGCTCTTTCGGTGGACCGAAAAGTTACGAAAGGGAAACAGAGAGTTTGCAACCCCATCTCGGTGAGGACCGAGATCCTTATCGGTAGAACCGAATTGCTAGGGTTTGGCAGTGGCTAATGACAAGTGAAACTCGGTGGCGCCGGATAGGAAGAATCGGTAGGACCGAGTTTGGCTTAGTTTAGGTCATATGTGTAGATGAAGTAGTTGAGGGTTTTGGAGCATATCACTAAGCACATGAAGCAAGAGGCTCATTAAGCAACACCTCATTCCTCCTTGATAGTATTGGCTTTTCCTATGGACTCAATGTGATCTTGGATCACTAAAATATAAAATGAAGAGTCTTGAGCTTTTGAGCTTGAGCCAATCCTTTGTCCTTAGCATTTTGAGGGTTCCACTTTCACATCCATGCCATGCCAATCATTGAGCTTTCCTGAAATAATCATCTTGGAATAGCATTAAGCTCAATGAGCTATATGTTGTTATGAATTACCAAAACCACCTAGGGATAGTTGCACTTTCATCACGCCGTTTGGAGCATTCTGCTACCTCACCATGACATTCGGCTTGAGGAATGCCGGCGCCACCTTTCAGCGTTGCATGCAGAAGTGTCTCCTCAAGCAGCTCGGCCGGAACGCCCACGTTTACGTGGACGACGTGGTGGTGAAGACGGAAAAGCGTGGAACACTGCTAGAAGACCTCAAGGAGACCTTTGAGAACCTGCGCCGGTTCCAGATCAAGCTCAACCCCGAGAAGTGTGTCTTCGGAGTACCAGCCGGCCAGCTGCTAGGTTTCCTGGTCTCTGAACGCGGCATAGAATGCAACCCAGTAAAAATCAAGGCCATCGAGAGGATGGAGGTACCCAGCCGACTGCTGGATGTGCAGAAGTTCACCGGCTGCTTAGCATCCATCAGCCGATTCATCAGTCGGCTGGGCGAGAAAGCTCTCCCCTTATACCAACTCATGAAGAAGACCACTTTTTTCGAGTGGAACCATAAGGCGGACGAAGCTTTTCACTAGTTGAAGAAGATGCTGACTACTCCACCTGTCCTGGCGGCTCCGACTCCCAAGGAACCCATGCTCCTGTACATCGCTGCCACCAGCCGGGTAGTCAGCATAGTCATGGTAGTGGAGCGCAAGCATAAGCAAACATTAAGTGTAGCTTATGATCAAACACATGATCAAACACATGATCATCGATGTCTCACAAGCATAAGGACGTAGTATCTCACACACAAGCAAACAAAGTTCGAAAAACCACTAAATAAAGCAAGAGAGAAAAGCAACACTCTCTCTCTCGAAGCCTATGATCTATACATCTTCTCCCCTTTGGCAACAAGTTACCAAAAAGTTCCTAGAAAATGCATAGCACTAGATCGACGCTCAGGCTTGATCTTCAGGTGGTGGTGGAGTCCGGATCACTCCAAGGACGAAGGCTTTTGTAGATGTTGAAGTAGTCGCTGGAGTTGGAGTTGAAGTAGATGCTGGAGCTGAGGCTGTAGCTGGTGCTGAGGTGGTGGCTCTGGTGTTAGAAACTGGCACGGCAGACGACCTCGGGCCTCGTGGCACTCTAGAAAAAGCATGAGTCGTGGTCCTGCCTCTCCTCTCATTCATGTCCTCCTGGAGCTGCTCCACTGCAGACTGAACTTCCGTTACTTTAACATCCAAGTCATAGAACTTCTGTTCCATGATCCTCTCTAGGCTCTGCTGATTCTTAGTGAGGTTGGCCAGACTCTGCTCAATCCGCAGGGTGGACGCAATCAAGTAACTGAGCTGCTCTTGTTTGGTCTTCAAGAAATAGTCAGATGCCTCCGCTTGAGTAGGCATCCTGGCAGCTTTCTCCTTCTTCGCCTTCTCCTTCTTTGCAAATGCTTGGGCAGATGATGGCTCGTTCTCAGTCATAACAACTTCATTGTCCTCAAAATCTGGACGGATGGGCAGGTGTTCCTTGTCCAACAAATATACGCCCGTGCCAATCTTGGAGTTGATGAGCTCCTGAATCTGAGGGGCATATCCACAGCTCCTCTTCTGATCAGCAGCTGTCCTCTTAACGGTTTCCACAATGAGACTCATGACCTTGAATTTCTGAGGCACGTCAAAGACATGAAGCAAGTTGATCGCGTGACCTCTGATCATCTTGTGATCTCCAGACTTAGGCAACAGAGTGTGCCTTAGTATCCAATTGATAGTGGGCAGACCTGACAGAAGATAATGCACGGAGCCAAATTTAAAAGTGTCAAGTGCTTCATTCGGGATCTCCTTGTACATGTTGGACATTGAGTTATGATCCATCTTCTTCTTGGCGCAAATGTCCAAGTCATCTGCTTGTTCCTCTGGGGCATTGATCAACTTCGCCCATTCCTCAACAGTGGATTGGTACCTTGTACCCTCAGACATCCATGTGATCCTTCCATCCGGGTAGAAGTGTGCTGTGGAGTAGAATTGCATGATTAGCTCATCATTCCACTTTGTGAGATTCTGCCCAACAAAGTCTGCAACTCCACACGCACTAAAGCTGTCATACACTCCGGGGTAGTACTCTTCATGTTCCTTCATGTAGGTCCAGTCGACCCATCTCATGTCACAAACGATTGGCTTCTTGTCAAGCAAAACAGTCTCGTAGAAATCTTGCTGCTCCTTGGTGTGAAATCTGTAATCCACGGCAGTCCTTCTCCTAGAAGCATACGGATCTGCTTCTCTCCACTTCCTCAGCCCTGAATCTCTCCTGAGCTTCATATCCTCAGCCACAGGATGAGCATCATTGTGGTCTGGGATCTTGGGCTTGAGCTTTCTAAGGACACTCTCTTCCTCTTCTTCAGTAGCTTTAGGCACTGGGGCCTTGTTCTTTTCTGCAGCAGGTATACTCCTTGTGTTTCTCTTTGGTGCTGTCTTAGGCTTAGATGCAGCCTTGGGTGCTTCCTTGGGCTTGGATGCAGCTGTTCCTGACCTTATGGCATCTCCCATAAGTTTGGCTGCCTTGGGCGCTGGTGCAGCTGCCTCTTCTTCCTCCTCCTCTTCTACCATGATGGAGGCCTTGCCAAGGACTCTAGCCACAGTCTTCTTCACCCTCTCTTTCCTCTTTTTGCCCTCAGCAGCAATGGGCTCAATGGGAGCAGGTGCAGGCTTCTCAGTTGAGGCTCTAGCCTTTGACATTGGCTGCCTGCCTGTTGGCCTCTTGACTTTCAGGCCTGGCTTTGAGCCTTGAGCTGGCTCAACTCTTTTGGAAGTGGCCTCTTCCTCTGCCACATAGTCCTCATCTTCAGAATCTGAGGTTTTCTTCTTCCTTTGTCTCGTGGCAGCTTTAGGCAGGTTGCTGGGTGTGCTCCTGCTGCCATCATCTGAGGAACTTGAGGGGCTAGTGCCCTCACTCAACTACACTTGCTGCTCTGACAAGTTTTGGCTGTCACTCTGGTCTGACATGTTGCAAACTGACTGCTGACCCTGTGAATAGATTATAGAGGAGATATAGTGGATGAGCATCACAAAATGCAGAGATTTTTGCAAAAAGAATGATCCAAAAACTTATTTTAGTTTCCCACTGAAATCATCTCGGATCTACTGATTTTCAAACTCGGTGATACCGAAGCAGTTTTGGAACCTAAACTAGTGAACTCGGTAGGACCGAGTCACAGTTCGGTGGCACCGAGACTGCTAGGGTTTCACTGAGTTCAAAAATCGGTCACACCGATAAGTAATTCTCGGTCAGACCGAGTCTCACTTGTGCAATGGCATAAGCCAAATCGGTGGGACCGAGTTTTTCAACTCGGTGGGTCCGAGATGGTTTCGGCGGGAACCTAAACCTAGAATTTTCGAATCAAACCTAATCTATGAGCGTTTTGACTGGATAGAAGTTTCTCAATCGTGGCCAGAAACAATATGATCACAATGTGCTAGGAATCAGATTGAGGAATAGCACAAAGATCAAGTCCATACCCTAGTTCGGCGGGGACTTGCTACGGCGGCAACGGCGGGGCAGAAATCCCGTTGACGACGACGGAGACCAGCGACTGGAGGCTGCTGGCGGCGAGAAGACGATCCGGAGACCTCGGGGGCAGAGCAGGCTATCGCACGGGCGAAGGGGTTCGGAGAAATTTCCAAATTTTGCCCGTGACTATATATAGCCCGACCCTGTCGGTGTGACCGAGTTGAACAACTCGGTGGCACCGAGATTCATAACTGCGTGCAGTTACTGAAACTCGGTGAGACCGAAAGGTTCAAATCGGTTGCACCGAGATCGAAAACCTAGAGCAACTAAATGATCTCGGTAGGACCGAAGGTGGAGTATCGGTCAGACCGAGAATCATAAAGAGGTTTTGGAAGTTTAAGTCTATGACGAATCAGGGACTCCGAGTGCTCCTCACATAGAGTGGTTCGAATCTGACTTGATCAAATTTTGTGATGCAGCATGAATAGAGTTTGAGACGAGAAAAGCATAGATAGCTAGAGGAGGTTCTTAGGCATTCTTGTCCATCCACTTGGCAAAAGAATATAAAGCCAAACAATCAAAGCAACAAGTGGATGTCCTCGAATGAGTAAAATATGCAATCAGCATGCTCACACAATAAGATAGCAAATGAAATATGTGGCAAAGCATGCACAACCAATTCTAGCATCTATCAAGCAATTTGCGATGACTAGGTCATCTATATATGAGTATATTGACTTAGGAGTCAAGTGAGAACACTTGATCGTAGGTCATACTCATCGTTTAAGCTCAAGTGGGGTTACCATTTTTACATAAAGCATTGTTTTGTTCACATCTTTAGAGTTGCTTTAGCTCAAGTCTTAGAGTAAAGCTCCCCCTAGATGTGATATCCCCCCTAAGAGGGATGAACTAACCTTGGTTTTTGTCAATGATGACTTCATGTAGATATTGAAGATGTGGATGCTCAATGTTGATGTAGATCTCTTGGAGCTATCCATTTGAGTGAATTGCACTTTCAATACCTACATGGGTTAGTCCCACAAGGAACAAACAAGGATATCCATAGACATAGAGTGATGCACACAAAAGATGATGTCCATGAAAACTTTTAGGTTACCTTGTCCCTTGTCTTACCAACAAGAGGGTTTGTGACTCCTTGAACTAGTGCAAGATGTGGAAGTTGATTGCACTTGTTCTTGCCAAAATGATAAGAGTGAAGTATGTTGGCGGAGTCACCCTCAAGAACTCTCTAGTTCTTCTTCTTTTGGATCCACATCATCTTGATGGGAATCCTTGGAGTTGTAGTCGTACTTGATGAAGTGGAACTTGAAGAAGTCTTGGGAATCCACTTGACTAAGGTCTTAGGAGCTTCTTCAAATGCATCAATTTCCTCTTGAAGCTTGTCCTTGCCTTTTTGCTCGTAGTCTTGTGGTGGAAGATCATCTTGAGCTTGTGTCCCCTTAAAAGAAGTATACTTCTCTTGTTGAGGGACAAACTTTGTCTTGGGGTATTGATCTTCTTCCCATTCAACTCCATTGGCATTGAACTTCCGTTCAAAACCAACACCTTGATTCTTCCGGTGCATTCCTTGCTTGCGTACAATTTCCTCGAATTGCTTACTCCCGGCAAGGCTTTTGTACACTCCTTTCTCTATAATTCCCTTCAATAAGCTATTTTCTTGCTCAAGTGTAACTTGGCTAAGAGAATCATTAGTGGAATCAAGAGAACTACTAGAAGCAACAATATTAGATTTAGCATGATCATTGTTACTACTAGAGGAAGAATCTTTCTTGTTAGACTTGACTTGAGGCATGTAAGTGGACAAGAGTAAACGCTTGGCAATGTAAGAAGAACTTTTCTTGCGGAGATCATCATTGATTGCCTTTAAGAACTCATGCTCTTGCTCAAGATTGAGCTTTTCAAAGCGTAGTTTCTCATGAGCTCTTAAAAGTTCTCGATGATCTTCGAAGATAGTGTCATGAGCCAACTTAAGAGTTTTTAGTTCTTTAGTTAGAGCCTCAATCTTCTCCTTATCATTGTCACTCGTTTTATCTTGATTAGCATGATTAATTGGTCTTTCATCATAGTATTCATCACTAGAGTTGTCACCAAGCAAATCATCACCTAACAAGTCATCTTCATCACTATTGAAATCAACATACTCGGGGTGTGTTACCTTAGGACCTTTGGCCATGAAGCATCTTCCAATTCCTTCATTTGGTGAATCAAATATGTCATAGGAGTTGGTTGACACAAGTGCTAGACCGGCAACACCTTCATCTTGAGTATCTTCGGAGTCGGAGTGATAACTTCTCTCGGAGTGGCTGTCGGAGTCGGAGCCGGATACCCATTCACCAACATGAGCTTGGTGTCTTCGTCTTGTGTAGCTCCTTGATGATTTTTCCTTCCTTTCCGAATCCTTGCTTCTCCGTGAGTATCTTCGTTCATAACGATCATCTCTACTCCTTCTCTCTGTTGGTGGTGATCCCTTGCTTCTTCTTTTTGGAGAATCTTCTCTTCTCTTGTAGGGAGCCGTACACTCATTGGAATAGTGTCCGGGTCTTCCACAATTGTAACAGTTTCTCTCTCGACTAGAAGATCTTTTGTCATTGTAGGACCTTGACTTGGAGCTTCTATCTTTGCTTCTACTCTTGTAGAACTTGTTGAAGTTCTTCACCATTAAGCTCAATTCTTCATTGAAGTCTTGTTTCTCACTTGATGATGTAGGAGCTTCACATGAGGCTTTATAGGCACCACTTGACTTGTTGTGAAGTTCCTCTTTATCCTTAAGTGACATCTCATGAGCAACAATTCTTCCAATCACTTCCGTTGGCTTGAGATCTTTGTAATTGGGCATCATTTGGATCAATGTGCACACAGTATCATATTTTCCATCCAAGGCTCTTAGGATCTTCTTGATGATGAATTTATCGGTCATCTCTTCACTTCCTAAGCCGGCAATCTCATTTGTGATGAGAGCAAGCCTAGAGTACATTTCAGCGACACCTTCACCATCCTTCATCTTGAACTTGTCAAGTTGGCTTTGAAGCACATCCAACTTGGATTCCTTGATGGAGTCGGTACCTTCGTGCATATCAATCAAAGTGTCCCAAATTTCCTTTGCATTCTCAAGGCGGCTGATTTTGTTGAATTCTTCGGGGCACAATCCGTTGAAGAGAATATCACAGGCTTGAGCATTGTATTGCAACATCTTCAACTCATCCGCGGTAGCTTCACGGTTTGGTTCTCTCCCGTCAAAGAATTCACCTTGCAAACCAACACACACAATAGCCCAAACAGCAGGGTTATGTCCAAGAATATGCATTTTCATTTTATGCTTCCAACTAGCAAAATTAGTACCATCAAAGTAAGGACCTCTACGGTGATAATTTCCCTCGCTAGACGCCATACTCTCCTAGGCTGTGAAACCAAGGCTATGACCACCAAAATCTATGGAGATCAAGCAAATGGAGACCAAAGCTCTGATACCACTTATAGGATCGAAAGTATGTCTAGAGGGGGGTGATTAGACTACTTGACCAAATAAAAACTTAACCTTTTCCCAATTTTAGTTCTTGGCAGATTTTAGCTATTTTAGGACAAGTCAAGCAATCATCACACAATTCAAGCAAGCATGCAAAGAGTATATTGGCAGCGGAAAGTAAAGCATGCAACTTGCAAGAATGTAAAGGGAAGGGTTTGGAGAATTCAAACGCTATTTGAGACACGGATGTTTTTCCCATGGTTCGGATAGGTGGTGCTATCCTACATCCACGTTGATGGAGACTTCAACCCACGAAGGGTAACGGTTGCGCGAGTCCACATAGGGCTCCACCCAAGGGCAACGGTTGCACGAGTCCACGAAGGGCTCCACCCACGAAGGGTCCACGCAGAAGCAACCACCCACAAAGGGTCCACGAAGAAGCAACCTTGTCTATCCCACCATGGCCATCGCCCACGAAGGACTTGCCTCACTAGCGGTAGATCTTCACGAAGTAGGCGATCTCCTTGCCCTTACAAACTCCTTGGTTCAACTCCACAATCTTGTCGGAGGCTCCCAAGTAACGCCTAGCCAATCTAGGAGACACCACTCTCCAAGAAGTAACAAATGGTGTGTAGGTAATGAACTCCTTGCTCTTGTGCTTCAAATGATAGTCTCCCCAACACTCAACTCTCTCTCATAGGATTTGGATTTGGTGGAAAGAAGATTTGAGTGGAAAGCAACTTGGGAAGGCTAGAGATCAAGATTCATATGGTAGGAATGGAATGTCTTGATCTCAACACATGAGTAGGTGGTTCTCTCTCAGAACAAACGAGTTGGAATGATGTGTGTGTTCTGATGGCTCTCTCACTGAATGAGAAAGAGGTGGAGGGGTATATATAGCCTCCACACAAAATCCAACCGTTACACAGTTTTCCAATCTCGGTGGGACCGAATCAAAAAACTCGGTCTGACCGAAATAGTAAACCTAGTGACCGTTAGGAATTTCGGTGGGACTGACATGCAACTCGGTAGGACCGATTCGGTTAGGGTTTGGGCATAACGTAATCTCGGTGAGACCGATTACACAAACTCGGTGAGACCGAATTTGGTAATTAGCTAACCAGAGAGTTGGTCAGGCAAACTCGGTGGGACCGATTTGCTCTTTCGGTGAGACCGAGTGGAACTCGGTGAGACCGAAAAGTTACAAAGGGGAAACACTGAGTTTACATTGCAATCTCGGTGGGACCGAATCAACAAACTCGGTCTGACCGAAATAGTAAACCTAGTGACCGTTAGGAATTTCGGTGGGACTGACATGCAACTCGGTAGGACCGATTCGGTTAGGGTTTGGGCATAACGTAATCTCGGTGAGACCGATTACACAAACTCGGTGAGACCGAATTTGGTAATTAGCTAACCAGAGAGTTGGTCAGGCAAACTCGGTGGGACCGATTTGCTCTTTCGGTGAGACCGAGTGGAACTCGGTGAGACCGAAAAGTTACAAAGGGGAAACACTGAGTTTACATTGCAATCTCGGTGGGACCGATTCGCTCTTTCGGTGGGACCGAAAAGTTACGAAAGGGAAACAGAGAGTTTGCAACCCCATCTCGGTGGGACCGAGATCCTTATCGGTAGAACCGAATTGCTAGGGTTTGGCAGTGGCTAATGACAAGTGAAACTCGGTGGTGCCGGATAGGAAGAATCGATAGGACCGAGTTTGGCTTAGAGTTTACATATGTGGATATGATAAAGTAGTTGAGGGTTTTGGAGCATATCACTAAGCACATGAAGCAAGAGGCTCATTAAGCAACACCTCATCCCTCCTTAATAGTATTGGCTTTTCCTATGGACTCAATGTGATCTTGGATCACTAAAATATAAAATGAAGAGTCTTGAGCTTTTGAGCTTGAGCCAATCCTTTGTCCTTAGCATTTTTAGGGTTCCACTTTCACATCCATGCCATGCCAATCATTGAGCTTTCCTGAAATAATCATCTTGGAATAGCATTACTCAATGAGCTATATGTTGTTATGAATTACCAAAACCACCTAGGGATAGTTGCACTTTCATCACGCCGTTTGGAGCATTCTGCTACCTCACCATGACATTCGGCTTGAGGAATGCCGGCGCCACCTTTCAGCGTTGCATGCAGAAGTGTCTCCTCAAGCAGCTCGGCCGGAACGCCCACGTTTACGTGGACGACGTGGTGGTGAAGACGGAAAAGCGTGGAACACTGCTAGAAGACCTCAAGGAGACCTTGAGAACCTGCGCCGGTTCCAGATCAAGCTCAACCCCGAGAAGTGTGTCTTCGGAGTACCAGCCGGCCAGCTGCTAGGTTTCCTGGTCTCTGAACGCGGCATAGAATGCAACCCAGTAAAAATCAAGGCCATCGAGAGGATGGAGGTACCCAGCCGACTGCTGGATGTGCAGAAGTTCACCGGCTGCTTAGCATCCATCAGCCGATTCATCAGTCGGCTGGGCGAGAAAGCTCTCCCCTTATACCAACTCATGAAGAAGACCACTTTTTTCGAGTGGAACCATAAGGCGGACGAAGCTTTTCACTAGTTGAAGAAGATGCTGACTACTCCACCCGTCCTGGCGGCTCCGACTCCCAAGGAACCCATGCTCCTGTACATCGCTGCCACCAGCCGGGTAGTCAGCATAGTCATGGTAGTGGAGCGCAAGGAGGAAGGCAAGGCGCTGCCTGTCCAGAGACCAGTATATTACCTGAGTGAGGTACTGTCGACCTCCAAGCAGAACTACCCCCACTACCAGAAGATGTGCTATGGCGTACACTTTGCTGCCAAGAAATTGAAGCCTTACTTTCAAGAGCATCCGATCACAGTGGTCTGCACGTCCCCATTTGCCGAGATCATCGGTAGCCGAGATGCCTTTGGTCGAGTGGCCAAGTGGGCCATAGAGCTGGCTCCTTACACCATCTACTACCAGCCCCGCACCGCTATCAAATCACAAGTGCTGGCCGACTTCCTCGTCGACTGGGCCGAGACCCAGTACCTACCTCCAGCGCCTGACTCCACCCATTGGCGGATGCACTTCGACGGCTCCAAGATGCGCACCGGCTTGGGAGCCGGCGTCGTCCTCACCTCTCCAAAAGGCGACAAGCTCAAATATGCACTGCAAATCCATTTTTCTGCCTCCAACAATGTTGCCGAGTACGAGGCGCTCATTCACGGGCTCCGGCTTGCCAAAGAACTTGGCATCCGCCGGATCTTGTGTTATGGCGACTCGGACTTAGTGGTCCAGCAGTCATCCGGCGACTGGGATGCGAAAGACGCAAACATGGCGAGCTACCGTTTCCTCGTGCAGCAACTCAACGGGTATTTTGAAGGGTGCGAGTTCCTCCATGTGCCAAGAAACGACAACGACCAAGCAGACGCCTTGGCACGAATCGGCTCTACCCGCCAAGCAATACCATCTGGCTTCACCCTTCAACGCCTCCTCAAGCCGTCTGTCAAGCCTTCACCAGAATCAGACTCCATTTTTTTGCCGGCTCCTCCCGAAGACGGCGGATCCAACTCCAGAGCTCCGGTAGACGGAATGGGGACTTTGGCGGATGACTCCAAAGCCGCCACAGTCGAGCCCGGCCTGGGGACTGCGGTGGCGGACTCGAAGATTCCAGAACTCGGCCCAAGGACCGCGCCAGTCGGCCTGGGGACTTCATCAACCCAGCAAGCGGCTGTTGACTCCAACCCACCGCCTCCCAGCCCGGCCGCCCTCGTCCAAGTCGCAGTTCTGGTAGTCGAAGAAATAGCAGCACCCTCATGGGCTCAGCCCATCCTCAAATTCCTGGTGAACAAAGAGCTACCAACTGATGAGACCTCAGCTCGGCAAGTACAACGCCGGGCGGCAGCCTATACCATAGTCAACAGAGAGCTGGTCAGGCGCAGTGTCACTGGTGTCTACCAGCACTGCGTAGAGCCAGAGCAAGGCAAGGCGATTCTCAAAGACATCCATCAAGGTGAATGCGGCCACCATGCGGCTTCAAGAGCACTCGTCGCCAAAGCCTTTTGGCATGGTTTCTTCTGGCCGACTGCCTTGGAAGAGGCCAAGGAGTTGGTCCAAAAATGCAAAGGGTGCCAGAAGTTCAGCTCCAAGCCGCACCAGCCGGCTTCTGCGCTCAAGATCATCCCCATTGCCTGGCCTTTTGTAGTTTGGGGTCTAGACATGGTGGGACCATTCAAGACAGCACGTGGTGGTTTAACTCACCTACTTGTCGCAGTGGACAAGTTCACCAAGTGGGTGGAAGCGAAGCCAATTAAGAAACTGAACGGCCCGACTGTCGTGACCTTCATCACCAATATCACAATTCGGTACGGCATACCACACAGCATCATCACCGACAACGGCACAAATTTTGCCAAAGGCGCCTTGGCCCGTTTCTGCGCAACACAGGGCATCCGACTGGACCTAGCGTCTGTCGCCCATCCGCAGTCAAATGGCCAAGTAGAGCGAGCAAACGGCCTCATCCTGTCCGGCATCAAGCCTCGGTTGATCAAACCTCTGGAGCGCTCGGCTGGCTGCTGGCTCGACGAGCTGCCAGCCGTCCTCTGGAGCCTGCGACCGACTCCAAACAAGTCAACCGGCTTCACGCCCTTCTTCCTCGTCTACGGTGCCGAAGCCGTCATCCCAACGGACATAGAGTTTGACTCCCCCCGAGTCACCATGTACACCGAGGAGGAAGCAGAAGAAGCACGACAAGACAGCGTCGATCTGCTGGAAGAGGGCCGGCTGTTGGCACTTAGCCGGTCCAGCATCTACCAGCAGAGCCTGCGCCGATACCACAACAGGAAGGTCAGGCCAAGATCTTTCCAAGAAGGCGACCTTGTGCTCCGGCTGATCCAGCGAACAGTCGGCCAGCACAAGCTGTCGGCGCCTTGGGAAGGCCCTTTCATCATCAGCAAAGTACTGGGCAATGATTCCTACTACCTGATCGACGCTCAGAAGCCCCGAGCACGCAAGAGGGACGACTCCGGCAAGGAGACAGAGCGGCCATGGAATGCAAATCTCCTCCGAAGATTTTACAGTTGATGCAGTATGTACCACGCTACCTTTTGTATTAAAGTACCAAGACTTCGGGCCCCCCGAGACGAGCTCGGGGACTGCCCTCTTTTGTCTGTATGATAAAAATTATGCCTACAAGTACGTTACTCTTTGTCATGCTGCTTGGCACCGGGCTTGACAAGTCGACCCGGGGACTTGCCGCCTTGCACTATGAAATGCTTCCTGCAGCCGGACAAGTAGTGTGTAAACGCCTAAACCGTCTCCTGTCAGAAGCCGCAGCTCGCAGAGCAACTGTACGGTGGGCAGCAGTAAGGTAGAATGGGCACTCGCATGAAAAATGGCTAAGGACTCAAAGCATAAAATATAGCTCAAGATGGCTTCCAGCCTTTCTCGCAAACCGACTCTCGGACAGTCGGATTGTCGCCTTCTATCCAACTTGCTCAAACAATCTTGAAATCGGCTAAGTACTTGCTTTCCCAAAGTAGCCTAGCACTTGATCCAGCAACAGTCCGCAGAGCGGCTGTCCGATTGGCAAGGCAGGAAACTAAGAGAAAGCGGCAAAGGAAAAAGCCAAAAGAACAATGAGCAAGAAAAGATAGATATATATATATATTTACATAACATAGGCCCTTGGCCAAATTGTCGAGTAGAGATTCAAGATACACCCCGCGGGTGGAATTGTGCGAATTAACAAGTTCTTCAAAGACTACTGAAGCAGATAAAATGAAGATACAGTGGCAGCTTAGGAGGCAGCAGACGGATTCGGAGGTTCGGAGGAGGCGCCAGCGTCAGGCGTCGAGGCAGCCGGCTGGCTAGTCTCGGCTTGATCACCTCCGGCGGCAGTCGACTTGGTTGCACACGGCTCGTTGCTGGAGGCGCGGTCGGGCTGAGGCTGGCCGTCTGCTCCGTCTTCTGGTGCCTCCGCCTCGCCCCCATCCTCCGCCTCGTCCTCCTCCTCGACGCTGGAGCCAATCACCTCCGCCGAGTCTTCGCCGTAGTTTGGGTTCATCCCAAACCACTCCGGCGGTACCTCCTCGCCGTCTTCAGACCGCTCGGGGACGAAGATGCTAGTGTCGGTGTACTCGGCGATCGCCACAGCATGTTTGACGAGGGCGTCTTCCGCAGCCGCCAGCTCCGGCTGGGCCTCCGACCGAAGCGTGGCCAACCGGTCTAGATCCAGCCCCGGGTACCATGCCTTGACGAACTCCAAGGCCCGGCGCGCTCCAGCCCGGGCCGAAGAGCCCTTCCAGGCCTCAAGACGACCAGCCGCAACCTCCAGCCAGTTGGCCGTCAGGCTGGGGGTGCGCGGAGCCTGCATATCCGGCCAAAGGGCGGCAATCGCCTGGGCACCGACGTGCTGGAGCCGGCGCAGCATCTGGTGAGCCGGCCGGAGGCGAGCCTCGATGCTCAGGATGTGCTCGTCAAGAGTTCGGGGGGCATCGACGGCGATCTCTGCGCCCTCCGCCCTCCGACTCTCACGGTCGGCCTCGATGGCTTGGATGGCAGCCTGCGACTGCCCAGGGAAGAAGTCTGCAAAGACACGAAGAAACGAAGAAGCTAGTCAAAAACCAGGAGTCGGCACGATCTAAGTCAGCAACTCGAAGAAAGAAAATAAAGAGACTCACCATCAACGATGTCTTCAATCTCGTGGAAGCCGGAGGACAGCAGCGCCTCCTTGTCAGACCGGGAGGAGCGCTCGCTCGTGAACTTGGCCAAGAGGGCGGTTTCTGTCTCCTCCGCCTCCCTCTGCGACTTCACAAGCAGCTCCTTCTGCTCTGCCAACTGAGTGGCCAGCAGATCGTGCTCTGTGGCGAGCTTGCTGCACTCCTTCCCTTTGGCACGCAGGGCGGAGTTGGCTTCGCTCAGCTGCTGTTGAAGAGCAGAGTTGGCTCCTGAAGAAAAGGAAGAAAGATAACAGTCGTCAATAAAGCAGGTCACCGGGGAGATCCGGCCCGACTGCTCAGCAGTCGGCCTGAATCTCGGGGACTACAGCCCGCGGGTGCGCTAGCGCACCCCCGTAGAGAAGAAAAAAGGACTTACTCCGGCTCTCCGCCAAGTCGGCGGTCCGCTTGCCCAGCTCTTCAACGTTACGGTTGAAGGCAGTGACGCGGAGGTTGTGATAATCCTGCGACAAGCATTTCAGACAAAGTTAGTACCCAGAAGCTCATCAATTGGAGTTCCGGGCTGCCTGCTCAGCAGCCGACCCGAAACTCGGGGACTACACCCAGTGGGTGCGCTGGAGCGCCCCCACAGAGAGAAGCAAGAAAACAAAGACCGGAGGAAAGAAACATACCCGGACGGCTGCCCGCGACGCTAGGAACGCCTTGGTGCAACTCTAGAGAGCGTCTCCCTCAGCACGGAGCTTCGCCTGGACGTCCAGGAGCACCCGGTTCAGCGGCCCTGTGCCGCCTCCTCGCACCCACCCAACAGGTGCGGCGCTCGTCGCTTCGGCGTCTGGGGCCGCCGAGCTGGCGGTGCCGGCTTCCAGGGGGCGGGGTGCCAAAGTCGCCTTCTCCAGACGACGGCGCGTTGGCGAGCCACCTTGGAGGAGTAGCCTCGCCACAACCTCGTCTTCGGTCGGCACCACGGAGGGTCCGCTGGCTGCTCACCTTGCACGCCTTCAGACGGCGGCGGAGGCGGCGGCGGAACGTGCGCGTCGGGAGTAGAGGGGTCGCCGCCTTCCCTCTCCTCGACGAGGTTCTCCCCGCCGGCTTCTCCAGTTGGCCCCGTGAACTCCGGAGGCGGCGGCGCCGAGTTCAGCGGGGCGACGAGCAAGGCCGACTGGCGGCGTGCGGCTTCCTCAGCCTGTTGCTTCGCCACGGCGGCGGCTTCGGCCTCCGCTAGTTTTTTCTTAGCGGAGGCCTCCGCCCTGTCGGCCTCCGCCTTCTCCAGGTGGAGGGCCTATTCTTCATTGCGCCACTCCTGCGCATTCCGCTCCGTCGCCTCCCGGAGGTCAGCGGCGGGGTCAATCCGCCGAGTGGTGGCGGACGTCTCCGCTGACCCCATGACGGAGGCGGCGGCGACCCGCTCCAGAGAGAGGGGAGCCCTGAAGAAAAAGGGGCAAGCAGAGACTCAGACAAATCATGAAGAAAGAATAAAGCCTTGAAGACAGAATACTTACGCGGAGACCAATGGCGGCTTCTTCACTTCCTTACGGAAGCGGATGGCCTTTGCGGCTGCCTCGTCCCACCGGGTCGCCGCAGACGAGCCCTTGGGCTTCTTCGGCCGACTGCCGAACAAGGTCGGCACGGTCCTGCGCTTCTTCTCGCCGCCTGGAGCGCCCGGCGCGGCAGAAGAGCCCGCGCCAGGCTGGCTAGCTCCTGGCCGATGGCGATGGGCGACTTCTCCCTCGGCGCTGTCTTCAGGCCAGTCGGCGAAGGTAGCCAAAGGCCTGAAGTCGCCTGCTGTCCCTCCTCCTCCCTCGGCATCGTCTTCCAGAGCCGCCGCCCCCAGATCGGGGTCGTCGACGTCGCTCTCCGCCCGGTCAGCGACGAACTCATGGGCCGGCCCTGAGGTGCCGGCTGGTGGATGAAGAAGGGGATTCTAACCAAAGACGACTGGTCAAAAGAAAACTCGGCAAGAAGAAGACAATCTAAAGAAAGAAAAGAAAGGCGACTCACCACGAGCGGGGGGTTGGCGCGGGAGTACGGCTCCTTGCCGAATCGCCAGTCCTCCGGGAGCCTGCTGTCCGAGAGGTAGTTCACCATGAGGGCCACCTCTTCGTGAGGCATGTCCTTGGTGCACATCCGACTTGGGTCGCGGCGCCCACTCATCTGGCTTATCATGTGAGGGCGGCCTTGGAGTGGGAGCACTCGGCACGAGACGAAGGCGGCCAGCAGGTCCGGACCAGTCAGACCCTCCGACTGCGTCAGCACTCGGAGTCGCGTGATGGCGCTGGCTCCCGCAGGCGTCAGCGACATGGCCCGGTACGACCAGTTGGGCAGTCTCCCAGCCGGCGGGATGGCTTCGAAAGCCGGCAGATTGACCCAGTCGCCCCTCATGGCGACGTTCCTGACGTAGAAGTAGGATCTCTGCCACATCTTCACCGACTTTATCAGCGAGATGGAGGGGAAGGGGTTGTCGGCTCCTGACCTTCACACGGCGATGAAGGCGCCGTATTGAGCCGGCACGCCCGCGGCCTGGGTGCCGAGCTTGGAGAAGAACTCCCCCCAGAGCTCGAGGGTGGGGAGGACTCCGAGGAAGCCCTCGCACAAGGCCACGAAGGCGGACAGCAGCACCACTGTGTTGGGGGTGAGGTGGTGCGGATGGAGGCCGTAGAACTCCATGAAAGACCGGAAAAAGCTGCTCGCCAGTAGCCCCAGCCCGCGCAGGCAGTACGAGCGGAAGATGACCCGCTCGCCCTCCTGCGGGGCGGGGGAAATCGCCCCCTCCGGCGCGAGACGCACCTGCACGCGATCCTTGCCGGGAAGCCGACGGGTCCGGCGGAGGAACTCGATGTGGTCTTCATGAACCTCGGAACCGTCCCAGGTACCGGAATGCACTGGGGGAGGCGCGGCAGCGGAGGAAGAACTCATCGCGAGCTGTCGCCGCAGCGTTCGCCGGAGCTTGGGCGTGCGGCGGAGCGAAGAAGAGAAGAGGAAGGAGGAGTGCGAGGAGCAGCAAGGAGGAGTGCGAGGAGCGGCAAGGAGGAAGAGAGTGAGGAGTAGTGGGAAGGAGGGCCGCGCGTGCCCCCCTCTTCCCGCTACTTATAGCCCTGTGGGCTGCGAAGCCGAGGGGGCAGACGTGGGGATTTACTGCGCCCATGACCCCACGACCCCCACGATCCACGTAAATTTACTGTGCGCAGTAACTCCACGGGAATCCCAACCATCCACCGGGGCCGTAGCGGATCCACTCGGGCGCTGAGGCGCGGTAGTGGCGGGCCCCGCCTGTGGGCCTGTCCCATCGCACGCGTGGGCTGGCAGGATGGCCTCGCCACGTGCCCTCGTGTGACAGGCCAAGAACGGGCGGCGGCCTGGAGGCTTAGCTAGCACGCCACTTAAAATCCCGTCGCGATGTTCGAAATACCGAGCAAGTCGAAATTGAGTGAAGTCCGAGTTGAGCAAGTCCGACTCCTTCTAGACGGCCCGACAGAAGTCAATCAAGACCATGTGTTGAGCACCCGAAAAGAGAAACTGCTGAGGCTTCTCGGCCGATCGTCCGTGGCGCCTCACCAGCTTCGGGGACTACTGTCGAAGTAATGGGCCACGGGTAGGCCAACCCGAGTCCCACAACCTTTCAAGACATCGGGGCAGGCTGCGCCCCTCAAGACCCCGGGGCGAAGAGCCGCCTCCTGAGGAGTCAACGGCAGGGCGGCCGACTGCCCGCTCACGGCCGAGTCCCAGGGACGACTTCCAGAGAAGCCGGCTTTGGGGAGTCGGCCGATGACCCCAACAAACCATGACCTCATCGGAGGGGACGGGGCAGGGGCGTGGCTACAGTGAAGCCCACTCCCCGCCCCTTACCAAGGACAGGCATGGCCACAGCACGCCGTACCGGGAAGATCTCCGGGCGGCGTGGCACTGTTGCCCGGCCGGCCCTGACATCAGCACCACAGTACCAAGTCCTGCACCCACGACGGCTTGTCTGTACGGCCTGGAGGCAGCGGGGCCCGCCAGTCAGCGAGACCTCGGGAGACGGCGGGAGGACCGCCAGTCGGACCCATCGGGAGTCGGCCCGGGGGAGTCGGCCGAGCCCTCCCCCGGGGCCCACGCGCCATTAATCAAGATGAGATGGGGAGTGGCCACAGTGATCGCCCGCCAGGCGGCGGGGCTGTTGCCACGACCCCATGACCAAGCCTGCGTCATCAGAAGCACGGCTACAGTAATCAGCAGCTGGCAAGACCCGCCCGCGGCGGACGCGGCCTGTCGGCTCCGTACCAGACCAGTTGGCGGGCCCCAGCAGTCGACGGAGAAGTCGAAGGTCGGAGGAACTGATGGCTGGGCCCGCGCCCAGTCGAATTACCATTGTACCCCTGGGGGGTAGGCCTATATAAACCCCCCAGGGCACCCATGCAAGGGGTTGGATCCCAGTAGTTCTAGAGCATACCAGATAGAAGGAGAGAGCTAGCCTTGCCCTCTTCTACCACCAGAAACAGCTCAAGGAGCAACCTTGTAAACACTTGGCCGTAGTGATCATGCAGAGACCCCGCAGGGCAGCAATAGGGGTGTTATCTCCCCGGAGAGCCCCGAAGCTGGGTAAGATCCGCCGGCGTGCATGTCTTCACCTTATCCCGTTTCCAGGCACCGGCGACGTTCTACTTGCCCCCATCATGATAAGCCATCCGTTGGCATATGTCGCACCAAACCCCCGACAGTTCTTCAACTAATGGCCTTAGGTACACATCAATGTCGTTGCCAGGTTGCTTAGGGCCTTGGATGAGAACTGGCATCATAATGAACTTCCGCTTCATGCACATCCAAGGAGGAAGGTTATACATACATAGAGTCACGGGCCAGGCGCTGTGATTGCTTCTCTGCTCCCCGAAAGGATTAATGCCATCCGCGCTTAAAGCAAACCATGCGTTCCTTGGGTCCTTTGCAAACTCATCCCAGTACTTCCTCTCGATTTTTCTCCACTGCGACCCGTCAGCGGGTGCTCTCAACTTCCCGTCTTTCTTACGGTCCTCACTGTGCCATCGCATCAACTTGGCATGCTTTCGTTTCTGAACAGACGTTTCAACCGTGGTATTATAGGAGCATACCACATCACCTTCGCAGGAACCCTCTTCCTGGGGGGCTCGCCGTCAACATCACCAGGGTCATCTCGTCTGATCTTATACCGCAATGCATCGCATACCATGCATGCGTTCATATCCTTGTATGCACCACGATAGAGGATGCAGTCATTAGGGCATGCATGTATCTTCTCCACCTCCAATCCTAGAGGGCATACGACTTTCTTTGTTGCGTATGTACTGTCGGGCAATTCGTCATCCTTTGGAAGCTTCTTCTTCAATATTTTCAGTAGCTTCTCAAATCCTTTGTCAGGCAAAGCATTCTCTGCCTTCCACTGCAGCAATTCCAGTATGGTACCGAGCTTTGTGTTGCCATCTTCGCAATTGGGGTACAACCCTTTTTTTGATCCTCTAACATGCGATCGAACTTCAGCTTCTCCTTTTGACTTTCGCATTGCATCCTTGCATTGACAATGACCCGGCGGAGATCATCATCATCGGGCACATCGTCTCGTTCCTCTTGATCTTCAGCAGCTTCACCCGTTGCAGCATCATTGGGCACATCATCTGGTTCCTCTTGATCTTCACCAGCTCCCCCCGTTGCAGCATCACCGTATTCAGGGGGCACATTGTTGTCATCGTACTCTTCTTCTTCACCGTCTTCCATCATAACCCCTATTTCTCCGTGCCTCGTCCAAACATTATAGTGTGGCATGAAACCCTTGTAAAGCAGGTGGGAGTGAAGGATTTTCCGGTTAGAGTAAGACCTCGTATTCCCACATTCAGTGCATGGACAACACATAAAACCATTCTACTTGTTTGCCTCAGCCGCATCGAGAAACTCATGCACGCCCTTTATGTACTCGGAGGTGTGTCTGTCACCGTACATCCATTGCCGGTTCATCTACGTGCATTACATATAACTAAGTGTCCAAATTAATAGAAGTTCATCATCACATTAAAACCAAAGTACATACATAGTTCTCATCTAACAACATATAGCTCTCTAGAGCATCTAATTAATTAAACCATACATTGAAACTATGTAAAACATTTCAATGCGAAAACAAATGCGATCATAATCGCAACCAAGGTAACAATTGATCCAACGGCATAATGATACCAAGCCTCGGTATGACTGGCATATTTTCTAATCTTTCTAATCTTCAAGCGCATTGCATCCATCTTGATCTTGTGATCATCGACGACATCCGCAACATGCAACTCCAATATCATCTTCTCCTCCTCAATTTTTTTTATTTTTTCCTTCAACAAATTGTTTTCTTCTTCAACTAAATTTAACCTCTCGACAATAGGGTTGGTTGGAATTTCTGATTCACATACATCCTACATAAATAAAATCTATGTCACGTTGGTCGGCATAATTTTCATAAACAATAAATGAACCAATAGTTATAAAGATAATATATATACCACATCCGAATCATAGACAGGACGAGGGCCGACGGGGGCGGATACCAAAACCATCGCACTATATAACATGCAATAATAAAAGTAAGAAAATAATACAAATATCTATGTAAACATACAAGTAAGAATATTTTTTCCTTTCAAAAAGAAGATAAGAACAAGAGGCTCACCACGGTGGTGCCGGCTATGAGCTCGGCGCGGGTGATCGACGGCGGTGAAGACGGGGACGGGGCGTGACGGACCGCTAAACCTAGACAAATATTGAGGAAAATGGAGTTTGGAGGTCGAGCTTGGAGAGGAGAAAGCTTAAGTAGTGTGGCTCGGGCATTCCATCGAACACCTTGTGTGCATAGGAGGTGAGCTAGAGCACCAGCAAGCCCTCTCCTCCTCGGCCAGAAAAAACAGAGCAGTGTGCTCTGCTCTTACACGAGGGGGTATATATAGGCACCTCATTGGTCCCGGTTGGTGGCATGAACCGGGACTAAAGGGGAGCCTTTGGTCCCGGTTCAAGCCACCAACCGGGACCAATGGTGGTGGGCCAGGAGCGAGGCCCATTGGTCCCGGTTCGTCCCACCAACCGGGACCAATGGCCCACGTGGCCCGGGCGGCCCCCTGGGCTCATGAACCGGGTCCAATGCCCCCATTGGTCCCGGTTCTGGACTGAACCGGGACTAATGGGCTGACCCAGCCTGAACCTTTGCCCCCTTTTCTACTAGTGATAATAGGCAGGTATGGTGGCTATTTTGAGGAAGGTATATGGTGGGATTATGGTACCGGCGAAAGTTGCGCGGTACTAGAGAGGCTAGCAATGGTGGAAGGGTGATGGTGCGTATAATCCATGGACTCAACATTAGTCATAATGAACTCACATACTTATTGCAAAAATCTATTAGTTATCGAAACAAAGTACTATGTGCATGCTCCTAGGGGGGTAGATTGGTAGGAAAAGACCATCGCTCGTCCCCGACCGCCACTCATAAGGAAGGCAATCAATAAATAAATCATGCTCCGACTTCATCACATAACGGTTCACCATATGTGCATGCTACGGGAATCACAAACCTCAACACAAGTATTTCTAAAATTCACAACTACTCAACTAGCATGACTCTAATATCACCATCTCCATATCTCAAAACAATCATCAAGTCTTAGTATTCGATGCACTTATATGAAAGTTTTTATTATGCCTAAAAGCAAATTGCCATGTTGTTCTAAAAGACTCTCAAAATAATATAAGTGAAGCATGAGAGATCAATTATTTCTATAAAATAAAACCACCACCGTGCTCTAAAAGATATAAGTGAAGCACTAGAGTAAAAACTATATAGCTCAAAAGATATAAGTGAAGCACGTAGAGTATTCTAATAAATTCCAATTCATGTTTGTCTCTCTCAAAAGGTGTGTACAGCAAGGATGATTGTGTTAAACTAAAAAGCAAAGACTCAAATCATACAAGACGCTCCAAGCAAAACACATATCATGCGGCGAATAAAAATATAGCTCCAAGTAAAGTTACCGATGAACGAAGACAAAAGAGGGGATGCCTTCCGGGGCATCCCCAAGCTTAGGCTTTTTGGTGTCCTTGTATTTTACCTTGGGGTTCCATGGGCATTCCCAAGCTTAGGCCCTTTCCACTCCTTGTTTCATAATCCATCAAATCTTTACCCAAAACTTGAAAACTTCACAACACAAAACTTAACAGAAAATCTCGTGAGCTCCGTTAGCAAAAGAAAAAAAAACCACTTCAAGGTACTGTAATGAACTCATTATTTATTTATATTGGTGTTTAACCTACTGTATTCCAACTTATCTATGGTTTATAAACTCTTTACTAGCCATAGATTCATCAAAATAAGCAAACAACACATGAAAAACAGAATCTGTCAAAAACAGAACAGTCTGTAGTAATCTGTAACTAACGCAAACTTCTCGAACCCCAAAAATTCTAAAATAAATTGCTGGACATGAGGAATTTATCTATTAATCATCTTCAAAAATAATTAACTAAATAGCACTCTCCAATAAAAATGGCAGCGATTCTCGTGAGCGCTAAATTTTCTGTTTTTTACAGCAAGATCAAAAGGACTTTTCTCAAGTCTTCCCAATAGTTCTACTTGGCACAAACACTAATTAAACACAAAAACACAACAAAAACAGAGGCTAGATAAATTATTTATTAAATAACAGCAAGGAAAAATAATAAAATTGGGTTGCCTCCCAACAAGCGCTATCGTTTAACGCCCCTAGCTATGCATAAAAGCAAGGATAGATCTAGGTCTTGCCATCTTTGGTAGGCAATTCTTCAATAAGACACCTATAACTCTTAGGAGTTTCTTTTTTTATTAATTATCAAACTCCTAGGCACGAAATCAAGAAAATCATTTGTAGCAAAAGGTTCCTTAAGGATAGTGAGAAAATTGGGGTGAACACTTATGGATTTGAGGTCCGCATTTTCCTTACTAAAAGTTTCACCCTTATTTTTAGGAACATACATCAATTTGGCAATCTTAGCATTAGGAGGAGTGTTTTTCATGGAAGAAAAGGCAGACCCAAGGTTGGTAATAATATCCTCAATTTTATCAATTCTAGTGGAATCTTGATCTATCTTTTCATTAACCATAGGTCCCTTTTCTTTAAAAAATTTAAGAGCAACTCCTACCTTAGATCCGTATTGGGTAATTTGGTTTATGGATCTTTCTATCCAAATTTTCAATTAACTCTACGGTGGCAACTTTATTTTCAATAATTTCAGGCCGTTGCATAACATGTTCCAAAGTTAAGATAGTTCCATTAACCAAAAGAGGTGGTGGCCCAAACAACTCTATCATAACATTATAAGAATCAAAAGTATGGCTACCCAAGAAATATCCTCCGGTAATGGTATCAAGAATATATCTATTCCAAGGAGTGATGCCTACATAAAAATTGCAAATAAGAACGAAAGTAGATTGCTTCCTAGTAGATCTATTTTGCGCATTGCAAATTCTGTACCAAGCATCTTTTAGATTTTCTCCCTCCCTTTGTTTAAAACTAGCAAAAATGCACGTGCGTTACAACGGGAAAAAATCACACATATCTTTTGCGAGAGTTGTACCACGCAAAGTTGACATCATCATATACACGTACATGAGCTGACTAATGTATTGTATTCATCATTGTGTTTACGTTCTTTCAAAGAGAGAGAGAGAGAGAGAGAGAGAGAGACCAAGGAAAGGACATTGCCGCCCACAAATACTGATCAGAATCTAAGCATCTCATCGGTCAGAATGCACGCATCTCTAGAGAGGCACTCCTCCCATCAAGGATCAACAACTTTCAGGCTCTCTTCCTCACTGCCACCCACTGCAACCCTCGTAGTTGTCCGTCTCTTATGGTCTACCTGTGTGCGGCAACCGTAGCCTCTTTCGACATAGGCTCCATAGAGGAGTGTATTCGTCCTACGTCACTTGGCCCTTATATGCCTCTTTATATTTTATACTCATCAAGGTTGTCCCTCCTATTAGCCCATGTATATTAATTCTTGAAGCGGCCTATCGATATTAGTACACACACATATATAAATCAGTGTAGAGGGGCGTAAAGAAGCGAGGTGGTACTAATTTAATAGAAAGACAAACCCTGTTTTCCATAGGCAATCAGACGCAACTCAGTTGGATTGTGCCTTCACGAGTTGGAGACAGATCTTGAGTTCGATCCCAACAAACAACCACTATTTTTGCCAAATCTCCTAGGCTGCCTGGGCCTGCTTCGAGAGGTTGAGGCGCAGCCTGATTCGAGAGGTTGAGGCCCACAAAGCGGACCCAAAGCTGAACGAAGGCGTATGACGTGGGATGTGATCGAACATCAATTTTTTGTACCACCTTGAGTAGCCATAACTTAAAACAACGACACCAATGAAAATCATCTAAATGGGACGAAACCAAGAATATCACCTTGGTTTATTAGTAGGTATATAGATTAAGGACCTCATTCTCGGGAGATAAAGGAGTAGATAAAGAACTAGCCATAATGATGAAGCAAGCGGAAAAGGGGCGAAAGGAAAAGAGGGCGAATGAAAACGGCAAGGGTGAAGTGGGGGAGAGGAAAACGAGAGGCAAATGACAAATAATGTAATGCGAAGGATAAGAGTTGTGATGGGTACTTGGTATGTCTTGACTTGGCGTAGATCTTCCCGGCAACGGCGCCAGAAATCCTTCTTGCTACCTCTTGAGCACTGCGTTGGTTTTCCTTTGAAGAGGAAAGGGTGATGCAGTAAAGCAGCGTAAGTATTTCCCTCAGTTTTTGAGAACCAAGGTATCAATCTAGTAGGAGACCACGTGCGAGTCACCTCGTACCTACACACACAAATAAGAACCTCGCAACCAACGCAATAAAGGGGTTGTCAATCCCTTCACGGACACTTGCAAGAGTGAGATCTGATAGAGATGATAATAATAAGATAAATATTTTTGGTATTTTTATGATATAGATTGAAAGTAAAGATTGCAAAATAAATAGATTGGAAACTTGTATGATGGAGAATAGACCCGGGGGGCATAGGTTTCACTAGTGGCTTCTCTCAAGATAGCATGAGTATTACGGTGGGTGAACAAATTACTGTCGAGCAATTGATAGAAAAGTGAATAATTATGAGAATATCTACGCATGATAATGTATATAGGCATCACGTTCGTGACAAGTAGACCGAAACGATTATGCATCTACTACTATTACTCGACACATCGACCGCTATCCAGCATGCATCTAGAGTATTAAGTTCATAAGAACAGAGTAACGCCTTAAGCAAGATGACATGATGTAGAGGGATAAATTCATGCAATATGATATAAACCCCATCTTTTTATCCTCGATGGCAACAATACAATACGTGTCGGTTCCCTTTCTGTCACTGGGATCGAGCACCGCAAGATTGAACCCAAAGCTAAGCACTTCTCCCATTGCAAGAAAGATCAATCTAGTAGGCCAAATCAAACTGATAATTCGAAGAGACTTTCAAAGATAAACCGGTCATACATAAAAGAATTCAGAGAAGATTCAAATATTGTTCATAGATAAACTTGATCATAAACCCACAATTCATCGGATCTCAACAAACTCACCGCAAAAGAAGATAACATCGAATAGATCTCCAAGAGAATCGAGGAGAACTTTGTATTGAGATCCAAAGAGAGAGAAGAACCCATCTAGCTACTAGCTATGGACCCAAAGGTCTGAGGTAAACTATCACACATTATCGGAGGGGCCATGAAGTTGATGTAGAGGCCCTCCGTGATCAATGCCCCCTCCGGTGGAGCTTCGGAAAAGGCCCCAAGATGGGATCTCTTGGGTACAGAAGGTTGCGGCAGTGGAAATAGGGTTTCGTGGTGCTCCTGGATGTTTGCGGGGTATATGGATATATAGGAGGAAGAAGTAGGTTGGTGGAGCAACGAGGGGCCCACGAGGGTGGAGGGCGCGTCCAGGGGGTGGGTGCGCCCCCAGCCTCATGGCCTCCTCGGTTGCTTCTTGATGTCCACTCCAAGTCTCCTGGATCACGTTTGTTCCAAAAATAACGCTCCCGAAGGTTTAATTTCGTTTGGACTCCGTTTGATATTCCTTTTCGGCGAAACACTGAAATAGGCAAAAAAACAGCAATTTGTGTTGGGCCTCCGGTTAATAGGTTAGTCCCAAAAATAATATAGAAGTGTAAAAATAAGCCCATTAACATCCAAAATAGATAATATAATAGCATGGAGCAATCAAAAATTATAGATACGTTGGAGACATATCAAGTAGCACGGTAGGAACAGTAGCAATAGTAACAGGAACAATAGCAGTAGCAATTTTGTAGTGATTATGACAGCAGCAACAACAATAGTAACTTAGCAAATATCAATATGAGAAAAGCGTATGCATTGGAACAGTGATGGATATTTGTGTTGGATGACATTCATCGTATAATAGTCACAATCTAGGGCGATACATAATAGTTCTAATTCATCAATGTAATATAGTCATACATGCTTATAATAAGAACTTGCATGACATCTTTTGTCCTAACCTCCCGTGGTAGCGGGGTCCATAAGGAAACTAAGAGATATTAAGGCTTCCTATTAATAGAGAACTGAAACAAAGCATTAAGACATGGTGAATACATGACCTCTTCATACTACGGTCATCACCGGAAAGAATCCCAACTATTGCCACCTTGGGGTATGCAGATCATAACACATAATAGGTGTGTACTACTTGCAATATAGGATCCAAAACACACTTATATTCATGAAAACATAATATATTCAGATCTGAAAACATGGCACTCGGGCCCTACTGACAAGCATTAAGCATAGCAAAGTCATAGCAACATCAATCTCAGAACACACTGGATACTGAGGATAAGGCCCTGACAAATTGACTCGATTACATGATAAATCTCATCCAACTCCATCACCATCCAGCAAGCATACAAAGGAATTACTCACTTCCGGTGGTGAGCATCATGGAATTGATGATGGAGGATGGTTGATGATGACGACGGTGATGAATCCCCCTCTCTGGAGCCCTGAACGAACTCTAGAACACCCCCCCTGATGAAGAACATGAGGTGGTGGCAGCTTCGTATCGTAAAACGCAATGAAACTTCTTCTCCCATTTTTTTCTCGGGGAAACGAACTTTATAGCGCTTGAATTAGGTCACACGGCGGCCTATGGGCCCCACAAGGTAATAGGGTGCCCAGGGCTGGTCGTGCCATGTTGCCTATGGGCAACAGGTGGCCACTCTCCGGTGGATCTTTGTTCCAGTATTTTTCATATATTCCATAAAAAATCTCCAAAAAGTTTCATCCGATTCCGAGAACTTTTATTTCTGCACAAAAAACAACGTTAGCACCATGGTAGTTTTGTTGAAAACAACATCAGTCTGGGTTAGTTTCATTCAAATCATGCAAATTAGAGTCTAAAATAAGAGCAAAAGTGTTTGGAAAAGTAGATACAATGAAGACGTATCACTCCTTCCCTCACACTTTGCCACAAAGAGGAAAGCCAAGAAGCTAATCCACAGCACCGATGACATTCTTCGGGCGATGTTCTTTCACGACAAACTACCCAGATCTTGGCGGAAGCCCTTCACATCGCCAAATACATTCTCAACAAACAGTCCCCTCTTTTGTCCAATTCCAAACCCGGTATTTTTGTCTTTTTGTCCACCACCCCACCTATGATCACCTGTGAGTATTCTAGTATCTATGTTGTCCAAAAACCATGTCGCCATCACAAACAAACTCTCCCTGAAATCCCCATGATGTGTATTCCTCGGTTACCCTCTCAGGCACACAACATACTAGTGTTTGTTGATCTCCAAACTCACAAAGTTATCATCTCATGGTATGTCATATTTTACGAAAGAAACTTCCCCTATTTTTTGTTGATTCCCGCACTTCCATTAGTTCATCATCGCTCACAACAAAAAAACTGGCATAGAAATATTTCTCTAATGTCGCACCCTACCTACCTCGTACCAGTCTTGTCCCATATCACCACCAGGATCTACGAGCCTCAGATATGTAGTTGGGTCAACTGCCAGCATGGGCGGGCTACATGAATCACCCTCGTGATCCATGCCCCGCCCACCCGCAGCTTCTTTGCGCTCGCCAGTTGTCCCTCCCACCTAGCTGACTGTGTTGCCGGCTCTCTCGGACGCACAGTCAACTCATCACCCGCACGTGCACCCATGGTTCCAGCTCATACACCCGAGCGACCTATCCACCCTCTACATCTGTGAGTCATACCGTTAGCACCACCTATCAATGTACACATCATGCGCACCAGGGATAAACTATTTTCTTTCTAAATAGCAAGCTTATATCCATGCCTCCTCTTCTGCTATCTTCCCAATACATTCCTCGTACCGCATAGCCGTCAAAGATTCCACTGGTACAACACAATACCCAAAGAATATAATTCGCTGATGTGGAATATTACATGGTGTTTAGTGTCTCATCTTGTAGGTGTTGGAGCCATGTATGTATTATTCAACTCCGACGGCGCACTTGATCGATACAAATCATGGAGGGTGCTTCGCGGCTTCACACATTAGGTCGGCATCGACTACGGCGAGCTTTCAATCAGCACCCCTCTTCTCACGTCGATCTCTATTGCTCTTGACTACCTTTTCCTTCTAAATGCTCTCCACACCATGTTCCACGTTGGTATGGGTTGGGTTCTCAAAGTAATAAGTAATAAAAAAGTTGCATGTTCAAATCTATAGAAGTTCATAATCGGACGAGGCGTCTTTGGAACACAAGCATGTGAGCATGAGCAACAAATGAAAAATATTTGTAATGACTATTTTTCATTGTTGGCGGGAACCAAAAATGTTGAAATGCTTACTATTTGTCTTTCTTGCGAAATAAAATGCTTACTATTTGTCTTTCCTGCGAAATAAAATGCTTACTGTTTGTCAAACAAAATATTACATGTACAAAATTTTCATCCTATTTCAGCAAATATTTGCAGATGGTATGACCTCCAGTAGATTAGATTGTAGGTTGTCTATTTAAAGGTCACAAGATCCCCAAGGATGGTTGTTTCCATCAAGGTCGTAGAAAACAACATACTCTAAAAAATGTACCAAAATATTTTCTTTCATAAATGGTAAAAGATATACCTGTTTTGTTTATTAGGGAGATGTGTTTGAATTATAAAGTGTCAAAGGTTCTCTGGAACCAAAACCTAGTGTCCCATCATAATATTACCCAAATGTTTTCCCTTGCAACAGTCTAAATTCCCTTTTGTTGTACAACCCGCAATTTCCTCCTGATGCTCTATCCATGCATGGAACAATTAATAAATGCATTAATTCAGCACCATGATCCGGTTTTTCTGTACAACCCACAAATTCCTCGGTCGCAATCAATGTAGGCACATGAGACTTGGCTGCAACTCTAAGGAGGGTGGGCCGTGTGAAACTCAAACACATGGGACGTGGTCCCACTGCCAAGTGAAACTCATTTCCCCGTCATCCTACTATAAAATCCTAGACCGCATCCTTTCTGTTGTCAATTATACTACCTATTACCCCACCATACCCTCTTGTCATGGCTCTCCTACAATAACGGACAACTTATAAAAAGGCCAAAAGGGAGTTTTCTTTTCAAGGAGATAATGCATATCATAGATCGGGCTGTGCCACCGCAAGAGGAGTGTAGGTACGCCAACAATGATAACGAGGAAGATCAGGAGATGTCACCATTCAATAGTATGATCCACGTGAGTATATGTTGGTGTCCATCTTTGTCCTCATAAAGTGATTTTTCTTCTTCTTTATTTACTACTTTTAACCTCTCATTCTTTTCTAGCCACTATGCATGTAGTTGTTTGTGTGGTTGAATGGGTACCTTATTTTGCGTTCTTGAATTCACTTGATATATGATATCTAGGGTTGCTAGATATATCTCGAATTGTTTAGGAACTATAGTATATATAGAAAGCAAGAGGGTCAATTCCATTATGTGTACGTGTTCTGATATTCGAGGATTTTAGGTGAGATTTTGACAAGTAACATAATACCTATATTTCATCTACTTAGATGAAGCATGCGATTAAGTTATGTGCATTTCACATGTTCCACTACCCTCTCTCTTATTATCATCTCAAGATTTACACGAACAATACATGGCATGTGACAGATCTGGTGTGTGGGGTTCACTAGATCTATTCAAAGAAGAAAGAAAAATACCATTTTTTCTAACTTGCTTATAGTGGTCATCTATGAAACAATAATCCACGTATAAGCTAATCTATCGTCTCTTTGTAATAAAGGTTTTCGAGGAGCATACACAAGATTAAAGGTCATGTTATGATAAAAAAAAGTATAGGATATTAGACCTCTTAATCTATAGAATAGTGGGCACCTAAAAGGCATTGTGAAAATTATATCTAAACAATAGAATCATTATCTCAGGTGTGAGGAATCCTGGTAATGACACAATAGTAAGCTTCTCCAATTCCTCAATCAAGAAAGGATCGTTTGTTAGACTTGCCACCACTTATTGCATGTTTCATGTGGTTTTAGAGTGTCTCCTTGATTTTGTAACAACTTATCAAATGCTGATGCTCGGACGTCATCATTGATATACAAAGTTTGGTGCGCATGCCAACCTAGGGTGTCATTCTTTCTTCTTATAAGCACCGGTGGAAGCTCTGCCATTTGACATAAGAAGAAAAGGTAAGGTTGTCCTTTAGTTAACTGAAGGATAATAGGATAGAACCAACAGACATATGGGCTTACAAAAACTAGGGTCGCTGCCTAGGTTTGCTCTATCATTCTAATCACGGACTAGCATTAATTTTTGAAACCCCTTTTTGTAAATTAAATACGAATATGCATAGATTAGCGCATATTAATTGTCTTCCAAATATACATATAGAATCCAAGTTTGTTACTATAGCAAAAATTCATGAAAATCATAATGGTGTAGTCTAATTCTACCAAAATATATGTGTGGTTTAAAACAATTAGTAAATTAATTTATGAAATATTGGAGGTATCATATATTAGAATCTACTAATTAAGTATATTTTATTCTTCATGCTGGATGTTTAGTTAGACATATTTTGAGGCTTACAAAAACTAGGGTCGCTGCCTAGGTCTGCTCTATCATTCCAGTCACGGACTAGCATTAAGTTTTGAAACCACTTTTTGTACATTAAATACGAATATACATAGATTAGCGCATATTAATTGTCTTCCAAATATACATATAGAACCCAAGTTTGTTACTATAGCAAAAATTCATGAAAATCATAATGGTGTAGTCTAATTCTACCAAAATATATGTGTGGTTTAAAACAATTAGTAAATTAATTTATGAAATACTGGAGGTATCATATATTAGAATCTACTAAGTATATTTTATTCTTCATGCTGGATGTTTAGTTAGACATATTTTGAGGTTTGATGTGCCTCTATCATATTCAAGATATGAAGTAGTGAAATGCTTATTCAGTGTTGAGTAACGTACTATTACACCAAATCCCTCTCTCCCTTCTAACATTCAGTAACGTCAGATCTATGCGCATATGTGGATAAAATGTCTAGAATCACCCCTTGCACATTAAGCACATATAGGGTTGCACGCATTACTTGGTACTCCCTCCTTTTTGAATTAAAAACATTAAATGCATGTGTGTGCATACATAGGTGGACATTAGATTTCTTTCATCAATTATTTGTCAGTATAATCCTAGTTTGTTATTGTGTAAACCATCACCAAAAATAGATATGACCAGTTTATTGATATCAAATTGAGAAAGTATCCATCAAAATTTAAAAACTCTAGGAAAAGTACCACTTTTGTCACTGGTTTAATTTCATCTATCTAAATGATCCACAGTTCCTATCTTGTTTAATGTGATGATCTTCTTCACATTCTTAGGACATGTACATGAAGCTTTTAGTATTCTCCTAAGTCACTTAGGATATAATAATGGTTTGGAAGACACACACACACACACACACACACACAGAGAGAGAGAGAGAGAGAGAGAGAGAGAGAGAGAGAGAGCGCTATATCTTCTACACAATGACGTGAAGGACAGAGAAGAGGGGTAGGTTGTAAACTTATAGTCAGCTGTAGCATCATTTTAAGTTCCTAGTGTTGAGTTACTTTGTATTTCAACTTTGTCATATTTCTATGCCGATGTATTATCATAGTTAATACAGCAATATCAGAAGAAGAAAATATGTAAAAAAATGTTACAAATGAGGAAAAGGGGTCTCATATGTTAATGTCACATATGGCAAATACATGACTTTCTGTTAGGAATTTAAGTTTTTTTTGTAAGATTTGTTTGCGTCTTTCATCAACGGACATGATGCTTACACCTAACATGATGTCGTACTTGGAGTTTGAGTCGGATGGAGTGTTGTAGTGTGCACACTAACCATTAGGATTTAACGAGGACTTTGAGTGGTTCCTTGTTACTTTTGGAAACAAATATTTATGCCTATTAACTCACCATTCTTAGGGTGTAGTCATGTACTATTATCCATATTTAATATATCGAGGGCAAGCTTGTCGGAATCACGATTCTGATTCAGATCAGGGCTCCTATGGTCGGATCGCAAATCACTCTAACCAATTTAGATCGTAAAATCACATGCTAGAATTGTGCTTCTGACATCCTTGTATGGGGAAGAAGTAAACTATTTTATGATGTCTCTTCGATACTATTTTTGCCAAAATGTTTCATGTTATAGAAAATGGTCTGGCACAATTATATTTATGTTGTCTCTCTATAATAGTTTCCTTTCTTATTCATCACAGCAGTCAAATGGAAGTAATGATGTGACTGGGGAGCTCTTTTGTCGGCAATCCACTAATGGACATGGGCCAATAGGTTTAAACTTGAAGAAAACAACCTCTGTTTTGAATTCTATACAAAAGAAGCTAGTGCCAGCCTCCAAAGTAAAAAGAAACGAATCCACATCTGCTATACACACAAGAACTACTGTGATACAAGGAATGGAGCCTTCAAAAAAGTTGCGAGCTTCCCATTTTGAAGCTTCCATTCTAAGAATTGGGGATTGGGAGGTAAATGTTATGCCAACTCGTGTACTTTTTGTCTAATATATAGTATATGAAATACCTAAATTTTGCACATCTTGGTCTGCTATTATATCTAGATCTCACACTTGTTTTTACCCTTCAATAAAAAGAGAGTATGTTACCCTCAGTCTCACAGATGCACATGACCAATATTACACTTGGTAACTATATTTCGAAATTTTATTTCTGTTGTTATGAGTTAGCCACTTATATATTGGAAATAGTTGCCAGACAAGTCATCCTTGCATCGGATTTAGTAAAGTGAAAAATTTTAAAAAACTTATGATGTTATAGTTTTATCAAACTAGTAAGATTGATCCTGAAAAATTTAGCTGAGTGTTAACCATTTTCATATAATAATAGTTGAAATCAAGACTCAAAGGAGATATTGTGGCAAAATTCTACTATTCCAATAGCAAAATGGTGTGGGAAACAATCCAAGAAGGTTTGAAGAGCAAGATGGAGATAAAATGCTCGGACATTTGTGCCTTGAAGATAACTTGTCCGAAAAATTTACCCGGGGTGTTGGACATTATGGTACGTGAAAGAGCGTGGCATATTATGAAAATTATCATGTTAATGAGTGCAGATTATGTTGTTTGGTAAAATAAATTGAAGCATGTGGTGCATTTCATCCTATACAACGTACAACAGAGAAAAATAAGGAACAAATTCTTATGGTAACCAATGTTGTTACTAGTTATACCTTGTTTTCTTCATTTAGGTTTGTGCGGAACCACGGTTTTTCAAAGAAACCAAGACACTACCATACAGGAGGACTAGGTGGGTTGTAACTACGGATTTTACTGGCGGACAAGCGAGAAGGCATAGGTAATATAAGATCTATTTATACTTACGGTTGAAGTGAATAATCCAAAAAATACAACGAATGATTTACCACTTCATGGATAAAAAAATTCTGGTTAACTCGACAAAAGCGTTGTCTATTCATTAAGACGAATGAAATTGCTTGTTGATTAGGGCAAATTGTACTAAAACCTAATACAAATGTCAGAAAGCCTCCCTTGTCCATCGAGAAATGGTAGAACCCACAAACCAATGGTCCACCATGCGCAATGGCATACTAATGAATATTGATGAAAAAGGTCCTCGATCACGCACCCTCCACCGAGTGAGCCAGATTAGGCGGGGGCTATCTAGGAATGGGATGAAGATCCTAACAGGCTTCTAAAGAAGCATGGAAGACACTATGCACTATACCACCCACCCACATTGCCCTCACCATCACCGCCGAAGGTAAAGAGAGATGAAACCTGATATCGTAAGAGCGGGTTGAGGAGGCACCACCTTTGATGGCGGTGAATGCGTCCGTGTTGGACCCTATGTTGCCTAGAACTTCCTATGCTCTCAAGACCAAGTAATCCTGGGGCCATCACCCCAACTCCCCCATCTGTTGTGTTGTGACACGAGAGGGATGCCCCACCGCTGTCGTGCGAGCTTGGCCTGACCGTGGCGGGGGGACAGATGGGGAAGGTGGTGCGAGTTGATGGTGTCTAGGATTTTCTGCCCACGTTGCCCTCGCCGACCTACACAACAAGTTATTTTCTCCTATTCATGTTCCCTCTTGCATTTTAGAATACCATGACCCACCATACATGCGTAATACAGTAAGTGTGTAATTGGCAAACGACAAGGTATTGCCATGATGTCAAATTTTTAACCCTCAAAGGTTTGTCCATGTTCCCTTCAAAAACTCGTGTGCTCTCCTCTGGACATATTGTTCACCTCTTTTCATCTATATGAAAAGGTAGTGCTCCTGCCTTTTTTTCAAGGTAGAAAATTAGTTAGTCTATTATTAATATTATGTCATATCGACTAGATAGACGAAATAGATTTTACAATTTTCATATTAATCTCGAACAGTGACATTTATGTGATTATATTTCGAATACTTGTGCACTCACATGAGTAATGTGCGAAGTTAAACAAACTATATAGTGTATATATAGACTCTCAAACAAACTAATATGTTGTTGACCCACAAGTTCTTCATTTTCAAATTAATAATTATGTTCAAATATTCTCTATATAACCATGCCCTACATACGTTCTGAGGCAGGGGGGGGGGGGGGGGGGGGGGGGGGGCTTATGCCTTATATTCTCGCTGCTGTACGGTTAACATATCCTAATAACTCTAATTCAAATTATAATATTTTATTTTATTTATGTGCCCTACTTGAGAGTGAGAATTATTCTTCTTTACATGACATGCCGTTTGGTGTTATCTACACACTAGTACATACACATATCTCGCTCAAACAGTTTTGTTTGAACCCTTGTTAATTTCTATATATTTTCATTGTATTGGTGGGTGAAGATTTCCCTTTTACTACTTCCAGTAGGCATGTTCTACAGTGTGACCCAGGGATAATAGACAAGCACATTGAGAATCTCCTGTCCATAGACCATCGTCTATATTTGTTAAGTCAAGAGAACAATATCAATCAGAAGAGTCCTTGCTTGGGCACATGTTGTTCAGTGCCTGGAATCGCATTGAGTCCGAGCAATGAAAACTCATATCATAGTGATGATGATAACCTGTTTGGTACTGCACCAGCTGGGCAGTCGATGCCAACTGGAACAATGACAGTAGGACTAAATGATACTGGAGCCCTGCAAGGTGTACACTTCCAAAGCTCAGGTAAGCTTCAGAACTATCATTTCCTGATAGTATACTTTTGCGGTATATCACTAACCATGCATGAGAGTTCTAGTAATTAGTACTCAGAATTATTATTATTTTTCTATGCAGTATGCATCTCATTACTAAATCTGCAAGAAAAAATCAAGCAACTAAACCTCTTTTTTTTTTCTACAGTAGCTGTTGGTACCTCTGTGATTACAGAAGAACATTCAAGGGGGGGTGATCAATTGAAGAGTGACATGTTTAGCTGGGAGGAGTTCCTTGAAATGACCAGGGTGGGGCAACAACCCTTCATGTCAAATGGTGGACTCAATGGCAAAGGGAAGCATATCAACAATCTAACCAATTCAGAGGACTCGCATAGCAGGGCCGCTTATCCATCGAGAAGAGCGGCGCTGGCTGAGGTGATAAGGAGATTCCCTGGTGACCGTCTGACAAGTCGGCAGGTCGAATCAGGGAACCAACCAAGCCGCGCCGACCATGTTGTCCTCTACCCAAGCTCAGGTATCTAATGCTCTTCCATCTACATGTCAGAACTGCATTGATTGATGCAGAGGCCGGGTTTTTTTTCCTCCTTTTCCAATAAAAAATCTACATGTCAGAACTGTAACACTTATACTGCTTTAGATTGAATCGGATAAATTCAGAACCACACTAGTCCAAATGTTGTATTATGCATAGTGTACTAAAAGCACTTGTCTCATTTCCTGAAATGAA
The DNA here is from genome assembly GCF_003073215.2 of Triticum urartu. Lineage (NCBI taxonomy): Eukaryota > Viridiplantae > Streptophyta > Magnoliopsida > Poales > Poaceae > Triticum > Triticum urartu. Next base: position 578,272,606 of record NC_053026.1, on the reverse strand, counting down.
ACAAGTACTCCATCCGTTCACCACAAGATGTTTTAACTTCTTTCTGAATCGGATGTATATATACGCATTTTAGTGTGTTTGTTCACTCATTTTAGTCCATACGTAGTCTATATTGAAACCCAAAACATGTTATAATAGTGAACGGGGGAAGTACAATATTAGATCAAGTTTTCATGTACAGGAACCCCGCAAAAAGAAAGTTTTCATGTACAGGAAGAACTGCAGTTTGCCCGTGCCAATAGTAAAATGTCATATATACTCGATCTCGCAAAAAAAATGCTATATATATATTCCTAGGAAAGCATGAACACCTAATAGACGCAACAAATGCACGATTTTGTCAATAAAATAAATAAATATGGATAATCCATCTCTAACAATAGGCTTAGGCAGTTGCTGATTTGCGCTACAGATCTGGTTAGAAAAATGGCGCTCTTGCTGCCAGACGACAGGAATGTATGGCTTGTTCTGATCTGTTCAGGCAGTATGTCAAATTCAGATATTTTCTTTCAAGTTTCTGAATGCAGTATGCATATTAGTTTGTAAATCATCGATCCTTTTTATCCCTATTCTACTTTCTAGCCAGTTAGCTTCTCTCTGGTTAGTTGACATAACACACAATATCTCCGTGAGCAATTTGCATCATTTTCTTACTGAGAACCTGATTAACTTACTACAGAAGTTGCTTGCTCAGTCAACTTGTACTGTTAACTAATCAGATCACCTCTGTATTTCCGTACAACTACTGTCACAGAGGAACCTTCAGGGCAGACCTTGCTGCAGAACCAGCCGAGTAATGGTTACATCTCACCGGAGACAATGTCACTTGAGCAGATACATGACAACTTACTGACCGACAACGAGGTTGTGAATGTGGAGCAACAGGATCTCATGAGCACGGTGAACTCCTTGTCCTGTTTAATTGGGCAAGCTGCTGCGCTTGCTCCTCCTCCTCCTCATGCTGAGCCAGCCCAAGTGATCAACGTGGCTCCTTCTGAAAGCAGCAGCCACGGCAACCAGTTCTCTCCATGGATGGAGCTGCCGAGCTCACCATGGGAACCATCACCGGAAGATGCTGAGATATTGCCATCTCTCTCTCAGTTATTCCCTTGAGTTGATTTCGGCCTCTCAGTTGGTGTAGCTGCATTGCGCACATCACAAGGATGAAGGTTCGGCTGTCTTGACTTTTGATCACCGTAACAGTTGTCTATTATTATTATGTGTGTGTGTGTGTGTGCCAGTATATTTGGGGCATAAAAATATCAAACTGCTAGACTGTTGGTTATTGTAATGCAGACATGTTGTACTCTGTTTTGGTTCTGATAAACATCAATATACACCTACAAGGGATGATGATGTCATGGGACCTGAAAACCCAAACTTGTGTTCCTTTGGAGCATTGCTACACATTGCCAACAAAAACAGCCCAAGATATTGTTATCCTTGATAATTTGATTGCAGGGTATAATTTTGAGCCCAAGAACACTGCAAGAGATCGTCGAGTTGGGGCAGCCATGGCAAGGTAGTCGTTGACCGTTGTTAGAGCCGGTTGCCGCGCTCCCACATGATCCGACGAGACGCCAGCGCCCCTCTCCTCCTGTTGATCTTTATCACCCGCCTACCTTTTGCTTCTACAAACTCCACATCCCCATGTTCCGCATTGGTATGGGTTGGGTTCTCAAAATCATAAGTATAAGAAAGGTTTAGATTCAAATCTACAAAAATTCATAAACACATCAGGCATCTTTGCAAACACAAGCATGTGAGCATGAGCAAAAAACGGAATAGAGGATCTGCAATGACTATTTGTCTTTATTGATGGGGAACCAACAGTGTCAAAATGCTTACTATTGGTCAAAGAAAAGATCACGTGTACAAAAGTTTCATGCTGTTTCAACAAAGAGATGGTAATTTGCAGATTTTTTTTTTAGAAAAGGAGGAAGACCCCCGGCCTCTGCATCTGGACGATGCATACAGCCATTTTATTAATTATTAACACAAGACCTTATAAAGTCATACAAAAAAAATTAGATGTTAGCTGTCTATTTCGATGTCAAAAGCTCCTCGATGATGGTAATTTCCATCAAGTGTTCAGTTGTTCTGACAATCATAGCTAATACGTGATAAATGGTTCTTTTAGAAAATGCTTTTGGAAGGGGTTTCATATTACTCAAGGAATGTAGTTACCATTACAATCACGCGAGGTCAACTAGATATGCCACAGGCAATAAGTAGCTCAAATGAAGATCGAGGTCCTATCCCTATTGCAGGATTGTGGGAGCACAAGACAACCCCCATCTTATCTAACTAACTTACTAGTGTCTGTTAGAAACACAGATTAAAAAATAGGAGTTTTTTTCAAACAAATAGTTTGGAGTATTATAACTTCAGCAATACGAAACACTTCGGAACGCAAGGCCACAGAAAACAGCATACTGTACAAAATGTGCCCAAATACTTTTCATTCGAACATGCTAAAAGATTTACCTTTGTAGTACTTTATTATGGAGGAGATTTTGAATTATAAAGTACTTTAGGTTCTCCTGAACTAAAGCCTACTATATATCCCGTAAAAATATTATTTCCCCCTTTTTTGTACAGCCCACAATTCCCTCCTGGTGCCCTATGCACTAAACAATTAATGAATCCATTAATTGAATGCCACGATCCGGTTTTTCTGTACAACCCGCAATTTCCTCAGTTGAAATTAATGTAGGCATGAGACTTCAATTCAACTCTAACGAGGGCCCATGTGAAACTTAAAGACATGGGATGTGGTCCTCCCAGGCTACTTCATTTCCGTTGCCAATGATCCTAACTATTAACTCAACATATCCTCCTGTCAAAGCCTTCCTACAATAACGGAGAACTTATAAACCGGCCAAAAGAGAGGTTTTCTTTTCAAGGAGACGATGCATCATAGATCGGACTATGCCACCGCAAGAGGAGTGTAGGTATGCAAATAACGAGAGCGAGGAACTTGAGGATATGTCACCATTTGAGAATATGAGCAACGTGAGTGTATGTTGGTGTTCATTCCTGTCCTCATAAAGTTATTTGTTCTTCTTTGTTTACTGCTTTTAATCCCGATTCTTTCTAGCCACTATGCAGGTGGTTATTTGTGTGGTTGAATTGGTATCTTATTTTTAGTTTTCTTGAATTCATTTAAGATATGCAATCTAGGTTGCTAGATCTAATGTAAATTGTTTTGAACTACAGAATTCATAGTAGATATAGCAAGCAAGAAGGTCGATTCCATCATACGTGTTATGATTTGCATGGATTTTATGTGAGATATTGACAAGGAACATAATAGCTAATGTTTCATCTACTTTGATGATGCATCAGATTAAGTTATGCGCGTTTCACATGTTCTACTACCCACCCTCTTGCTATCATCTTGAGATCTACACGGACAATACATGACATGACACAGTTCTGGTGTGTGGGGTTCTCTACATCTGTTCAAAGAAGAAAGAAAAAAATCCTTACACTTAGTCTAACTCGTTTATAGTGGTCCTATGTGAAACAATAATCGACATATAAGCTAATACCTCTTATATTTGTCATAAAGGTTTTAGAGGAGCGCCTACAAGACTAAAGTCCATGCTATGGTAAAAATATAAAGAATTTTAGTCATCTCAATCTGCAGAATAGTGGATGCCTAAAAGGCACCGTGAAAACTATATCTAAACAATAGGATCTTCAGCTCAGGTACAAGGAATCCGAGTAATGACACAATAGTAAGCTACTTCAATTTATCATTCAAGAAAGGATCATTTGTTAGACTGACCACTACTTATTGCATGTTTCATGTGGTTTTAGTGTGTCTCCTAGATTACATGACGACTTCTCAAATGCTAACGCACGGACGCCATCCGTCGGCATACAAAGTTTTGGCGCGCACGCCAGCCTAGGGTGGCATGCTTTCTTCCAAATGCTAAGCACCGGTAGAAGCTCCACCATTTCACATAGGAAGAAAATGATATTGTTCATTTAAATGAAGGATGATAGGCTAGAAACAGAACACAGAGGGCCTACGAAAACTAGGGACGGTGCCTATGTCTGCTCTATCAATCCAATCAAGGACTAGCATTAATTTTTGTAACCCCCTTTGTACATTTAATACGGATATAAATAGATTAGCGCATATTAAATTGCTTCCAAATATAAATATACAATCCAGGTTTGTTATTAACTTATTATAGCAAAAATTCATGAAAAGCACAATGGTGTAGTTTAATTATACCAAAATACATGTGTGATTAAGTTAGGGCTGACTGAATGTGCAATCTATTGTGTAATATAATTAGTAAATTAATTTCAAAAATATAGGAGGAATAATATTTTAGAATGACTAATAAGTAAGTATATTTTGTTCTCACATTAGATGTTTAGTAAGACATATTTTGAGGTTAATTTACCTCCATCATACTGAAGATATTCATTAACGCTTGCTCTATGCGGATAACATGTGGCACTCTCGTGCATGCGAAACGATCCCGTGCTTGTCCAGCCATAGTTGGCGTGATTCATAGCAGAATTCTACCAATTTAGTACTCGAGCATTAATTTAGAACTCCAGCAAAAAGTAGCACTTATCTTACTGGTTTAATTTCATTCCATCCAAAGGATCCAAAGTTCCTACCATTTTGAAATGTGATGGTCTTCTTCACATTCTTAGGACATGTACAATGAAGCGGTTTTGGTCTTCTCCTAATTAACATAGGATATAATGGTTTTGGAGAGAGAGAGAGAGAGAAAGAGATGGGGGGGGGGGGGGAATCACAATTCTGAGTCGAATCAAAACTGCTATAGTAGGATCGCAAATCATGTAATCATAATTATCGAAACTATAGAATCATAGATTCTGTTGGCAAGATCGCAGAATCACTCGAACCTGTTTAGATGATACAGTCACAAAATGACATGATAGAATTGTGCTTCTGGCATCCTTGTATGGGGGAGAAGCAAATGATTTCGGGATGTCTGTTCGATATTATATTTGCTATATAAATGTTTCTTGTTTTAGAAAATGTTTGAACACAATTATATTCATATTATCTCTCTATAATGCTTTCATTTACTATTCATCACAGCAGTCAGATGGAGGTAATGATGTGATCGGTGAGCTATTTTGTCGGCAATCCACTAATGGACATGTGCCATTAGGTTTAAACTTGGATAAAGCACCCTCTGCTTTGGAGCTTATACAAAACAAACTAGCGCTAGGCTCCAAAGTAACAAGAAAGGAAGCCCCATGTGCTACGCACATAAAACCAACTGCGGTACAAGGAATGAAGCCCTCAAAAAAGTTGCGGGCTCCCAGTTTCCATGCTTCCATTCTAAGAATTGGGGATTGGGAGGTAAAAAAATTCTCGACTCATGTACTTTTTCTCCTAATGTATAGTACGGAATACCTAAATTTTTCATATCTTAGTTTGTTATTAATGTATATATCGCACTTGTTTACCTTTTTCTATTAAAAGAGGGTAACCCTCAGTCTCACGGATGTGCGCGGTATTACACTTGTTTAATATATTTTGAAATTTTGTTTCTTTTGTTATAGTTAGTCACTAAAATGTTTGAAATAGTTGCCAGTCAAGTTCATCTTTGCATTGGATTTACTAAAAATTAATTTTTTTAAACTTATGATGTTATAGTTTTATCAAACTAGTATGATTGATCCTGCAATATTTAGATGAGTGTTAACCATTTTTATGTATTATAGTTGAAATCAAGATACAAAGGAGACCTTGTGGCAAAATTCTATTTTGTGAAGAGCAAAGTAGTGTGGGAAATGATCAATGAAGGTTTGAAGAGGAAAATAGAGATAAAATGGTCGGACATTTCTGCCTTGAGGATAACTTGTCCAAAAAATCTACCAGGGGTATTGGACATTACGGTACGTGACGAGTGATGCATATTATAAAAATTATCATGTTAATATGTGTAAATTATTTTGTCTGCTAAAATAAATTGAAGCATGCGATGCATTTCACCCTATACAACATACAACAGATAACAATAAGGAACAAATTCTAATGCTAACCAATGTAGATGTTCGTTCTTTATTATTGAGGATACTATTTGGTTTCTCGAATGTTACTAGTGATGTACCCTTTTTTATGGTATTACAAGTTTTATCTTGCTTTCACCATTTAGGTGTCTGAGGAACCGCAGTTTTTCAAAGAAGGCAACACACTACCATACAGGAGTACTAGGTGGGTTGCAACTACGGATTTTACCGGTGGGCAATCAAGCATGAATAGGTAATATAAGATCTATGTACAATTATGATTAAAGTGAATATTCCAAAAGAAACAACAAATGATTTGCCACTTCATGCGCAAAAAATCTCCTTTTTTTGGTTAACGCACCAGAAGCATTATTTATTCATTAAGAAAAAATGGCATTGTTTGTTAATTAGGAGAAACTGGGCTAAAACCTGATATAAATGTCACAAACACTACAACACGAGTTGATCGATTGGAGGCAGTATGCTGGAGGCGTTTTCTATAACGCCCTATTACTTGTCGACGCCGCCGCCGTGTGTTGTTTGTGTCATCCTTGTGGTGTTTGGGCTTGTTGTGCTGTGCCCACAGCGGCTTCTGTGGTGTGTGAGTTGTTTGTGAGTTTGTGTTGGACCTTTGGTACGGTGGCGTTGTGTGTGTGTGTGTCGGATGATACCTTGTTGACTTTGTGCTTGGTGGTTGCTTTATTTATAAAGCGGGGCGAAAGCCTTTTTTGGTATTACTTGTTGTCCGGAGACATTTTTAGGGATTGCCTCAAAAGACCAGAGTATTTGAGGCATTTTAGAAGAACGCCTCCAAAACAAGACGCAACAGTGGCAAAATTTCAGAACGCCGTATTTCGGGCGTACATACAGGCGCATCAGTGCCGTACTTAAAATTGAGAACCATTGTTCTTTACGTGACATGCCGTTTGATGTTATCTGCTCAGTAGTATATACACATCTGGCTAAATTAGTGTTTGAGCCCTTGTTAATTTCCATATATGTTCATTGTATTGGTGGGTGAAGATTTCCCTTTTACTACTTTCAGTAGGCATGTTCTGCAGTGTGGGCCAGGGATAATGGACAAGCACATTGAGAATCTCCTCTCCATAGACCATCGTCTATATTTATTAAGTCAGGAGGGCAATATCAATCAGAAGAGTTTGAGTAATGAAAGCTCATACCGTGGTGATGGCGATAACCTGTTTGGTACCGCACAAACTGGGCAGTCGATGCCACTTTATCCGATGCCAACTGGAACAACGACAGTAGGACTAAATGATTCTGGAGCCCTGCAAGGTGAACACTTCCAAAGCTCAGGTAAACTTCAGAACTGGCATTTCCTGGAAGTTTACTTTTGCGGTGTATCGCTAACTATGCACGAGAGTTGTATTAATTAGTACTCAGCATGTTTCTTACCTATGTACTCCCTCCGTTCCCAAATATTTGTCTTTCTAGACATTTCAAATGACTACCACATACTGATGTATGTAGACATATTTTAGAGTGTAGATTCACTCATTTTGCTCCGTATGTAGTCACTTGTTGAAATCGCTAGAAAGACAAATATTTAGGAACGGAGGAAGTAGTATGCATCTCGTTACTACAGTAGATCTTCAAGATAAAATCAAGTACATTGACTTCCTTTTCTTTTCTACAGTAGCTGTTGGTACCTCTGTGATTATAGAAGAACCTTCAAGGGGGGTTGATCAATTGAAGAGTGACATGTTTAGCTGGGAGGAGTTCTTTGAGATGACTAGGGTGGCGCAAGAACCCTTCATGTCAAATGGAGTCATGAATGCCAAAGGGAAACACATCAACGATCTAACCAATTCAGAGGACTCGCATAACAGGGTCGATTATTCGTCGAGAAGAGTGGCGCTGCCTGAGGTGATAAGAATGTCCCCTGGTGACAGTATGACGAATCGGCAGGTCGAACCAGGGAACCAACCAAGCAGCGCCGACCATGTTGTCTGCTACCCAAGCCCAGGTATATACTACTATTCCTTTATCTACAAGTCAGAACTGTAACACTTATACTGCTTTGATTGGAAGGATAAATTCAGAACCATGTATCCCCGAAATGGAACAACTACAACATTAGGTCAAGTTTTCATGAACTTGAAGAAGTGCAATTTTACCGTGCCAATTGTAAAATGTTATATTCATTCCTGGGAAAGCAAGGCCAAAATAATAGACGCAACAAGTACACAATTTTTTGCATTGAAATCAATAAACATGGCGCTACAAATCTGATTACAAAAAACAATGTTATATGGTTTGTTTCCGATCTGCTCAGCCAGTATATTGAACCCAAGAATATTTTCTTTCAGGTTTCTGAATGTATAGTAACCAGGCCTAACATAAGTAAACCTACACGGTCACAAAATCTAATCCTAGCACTACCAGTACTATACCTGTATGACTCGGTGATTGATTCCTATCCTGGCCGGACAGGACTCGTGGTTATCTCCAACATCGATCATTTTTATCCGTATTCTTCTACTTTATAAGTCATGTAGCTTCTCTCTAGTTAGTTGACATGGCACGCAAAATTTCCTTGTGCAATTTGCATCATTATAAATCAAGAATATTTTGTTGAGAACCTGATTATAGAAGTTACTTGTTCACTCAACTTGTACTAAGAGTTAACTTGTACTGTTAACTAAACTGACCACCTCCTTATTTCTGTACCACTATCACTACAGTCACAGAGGAATCTTCAGGGCAGACCTTGCTGCAGAACCAGCCGAGTAACATCTCACCGGAGACAATGGCACTTGAGCAGATACGTGAAAACTTACTGAGCGACAACGACGATGAGAATGTCGAGCAACAGGATGTCATGAGCACAGCGAACTCCTTCTCCTGCTTGATTGGGCAAGCTGCTGCGGTTTCTCCTCCTCCTCCTCCTCCTCCTGATGTTGAGGCAACCCAGGTGATCAACATCAGCAATCAGTTCTCTCCACTGATGGAGTGGCCGAACTCACCATGGGAACCATCACCAGAAAATGCTGAGATGTTGGAATATCTCTCTCAATTATTCCCTTGGTGAGTTGATTTCGGCCTCTAAGTTAGTGTTGATGGATTGCGTACATCACAAGGATGTAGGCTCGCCCGTCTTGACTCTTGATCTGGTCCTGATGATAAACGGGTCTGATTATGATTATGTGTGTGTCAGTGTATTTGTGGCATAAAAACATCAAGTTGCTAGACTTTTTGGTTGTCATTGTAATGCAGACATGTTGTACTCTGTTTTGGTTCTGATAAACATCAACATAGACCTATAAGCGAGGATGATGTCCAAACTTGTGTTCTTTGGAGCATTGCTACACATTGCCAACGAAAATAGTACAGGAGACGACAAACATGGCATGAACAGTATTGCAGCCACAGGGCAGGTAGTATTTTTTGCCAATTCTACTCAGATCTGGCCCTTTCTATCATTACACTCATGCATGAGGTCTAAAATGCCCAAAGATTTCCTTCACCAGCATTTTATCTCCTCTCCTCTCCCGCGACCGCGCCGCCCCCGCGGGCGGCCGGCCGCGCCCAGCCTTCTCCTCCGCGTGCCTCTCCCTCCCCCTTCCTCTCTGCCGCCGTCGCCGGCGCCCGCTGCAGGCCTGGCCCGGGCGACGCTGGTGCCGGCGGCCCCCTGGCTTTTCCCCTCTCGGGTGTCCGCCGGCGCGGGACGGGGCGACCCCGGGCGGTGCTTCTAGGCGGCGGCGGTCCAGCGCGGCGGCGGGGGCTCCTGGCGCGAGCGGGGGCGGACTTCTGGACGGCGGCGTCGCCGTTGGCGGCGGGGCGGCGTGGCGGCGCGGTCTGGCGGCGCCCGCTCGGCCCAGATCTGGGCCCTTCGGGCCCCATCTGGGCCTGGGCGGGCCGGTGGCGGGGTGGGTCTGCTTCGTGGCTTCCAGGAGGCGGTGGAGAGGCGATGAGTGGCAGGGTGTTGGCGGCGCCATCGCCGGCTTGCTGCAGCATGGAGGCGGGGCTTAGCGGGCCCGTTTCGGGCCTGGCCGGGCCAGGGGTGGCCTGGCATGCCCTGCTACCGCGTTCGGACGGCTACCGCGACGGTGCCAGAGGCTCTGGCCTCCCGCACGACGGCGGTGGAGGTGGTTCCCTCCCGTTCGGCTTCGGTGCTGCTTCTCCCTCCGCGGGGCGTTTCTCTCCAGTCCTCTTGGCCTCGTGGTGATGTTCGCAGTGAGGCGATGTGGGTGACGGCGCAACCGCGATGGCGCATGGTGGTGGGCGGCGGTCTGGCTGGTCGGCTCCGGTCCGTTGGGCGGTGGGGATTGGAGTATGGGAGAAATCCTTGCGGATCTTCGGCCCCGATGCGGTGACACCTGCGGGTGCCACCATTCCTTTCTGGAGGGTGTCGGTGATATCCATCCCCCACCTCCCTCCGCGTGCCGGGGAAACCCTGGGACATGTCCGGGCAGCAGCGTCGTCGGCGTCGCTTTCCTTCTTGGAGGTGTTGTTTTGTACATGGTGGTCCGGAGCCTCGGGTTGTAGTGGTTTGTCTCTGATGGGCGTAGCAGTGGCGGGTCATCCGCGCTCTGTCGAGCTGCCGTTGTTGGCATTTGCTTCTTTTTCTTTTTTCTTTTGGGCTTGTTGTGCTGTTCGCCCCAGCGATTCTGTATCGGTGTTGGTTGCTTTGGAATACAAAGCGGGGGAAACCCTTTTTCGACAAAAAAAATGCCCAAAATTTACTTCTGCTGGTCGTCCATTCACTGCGGTCAATGTCGCTCAGGCCACACCTGCGATCACCGCGATCAGGGCGGCCGCTACTGCAGGTGCTGCCCGCATTGCGCAGGACGTCCCGCTGGCACATGTTGATGTTGCACAAGCTCCTCTCAGTACCAACAGGACCCACGGGACTACCGCCCCCTGCACCGGTGCCAACTCCCTGATTCCTCGCTTTCAGGTTGTTTCATCTTCCTCCCTGGATGGATCTCCCTCTCTGTCTCTCACTACTTTCAGTCCAAGCTGCAGCTCGAGGCCGGGAACTACTCCAAGTGGCGGCAACTATTCCACTTCATCTGTCGGATTCCGCAAGTACAAGTACAACGTCCAGAACAATGTTGATGAGGAGCCTCCAACGCAGTTGTGGCACCATGATCATGCTCCAGATGTACGACATGATCGTGGACGATCTGTTGGGCGTGGTGATGTCTCCGGCTAGCACGGAGAGCTCCATCTAATCTTCCGGGACAACGAGCCTGGGTGTGCGTTACTTGATGTCTGGCACATCGGCTGATAGGCACCGAATTCCGGAGCTTGGTCCAGGGACCTCTCCATCGCCGAGTACAGCTGTTGACTCAAGTCGTTACTTGACGCCCTCACAATATCTTTGAACCCGTTATTAATGACCGCACACTAATCATGTAGCTCATCCGCAATCTTAGAGCATCTCTAAAGACATTAAACTTTAAAATAACCGTCGTTTTATAGTTTTGAACGAAAAAAAATTCCATTTCAGATCCCGTAAAACGGCCAGTGCTGTAAAAAAAAATTACAGCTCCCTATAAAAAAGCCCCCTTGTACATCAGATTTCCAGATTTTACCTATCGCACGGAAACTGTTGGCGGGAAGGAAGTTTGACGAACAACCATGGGCTTCAGGCACCTCTGCACGGACCCCCCTCGCGCCCCTGCCTCTCCTCCTCGCCTGCGCCTCGTGCGCCGCGACCATGGCCACAACCACCATGGCCGGCCGCCGAGCAGCCCCTGCACGGCCCGGGAACACACGCTCCTCTGCGCGAGCCCCTCGTGCCCCTGACTCTCCTCCTCGCTTGTGCCAAGCGCCCCAAGCAGCCCCTGCCCGACCTCTTCCTTCGCTCCAGCCGCCGGCTCCCATGACATTCTAGGTCGACGCCCTCTGTTGGATTATGGATGGGCTTAGGCCCATATAAGACACTAATCCCTGATTAATTTTGAGGCCCATGTATGAGATGGCAGATGGTGAGAAGTTTAGTCCCACCTTACTAGTTGAGGAGAGTTGAGACCCCTTTATAAGGGCTGCTCTACCACTTGTTATTGGGAGCTTGGGAAGAGGAGTGGTACACGCGCGCTCCTCCTCCGCCGCCCGCCGCGGGCATGAGCCGAGCCGAAACTTATTTTTGCCGCTCAGGAACGAATGCCGGGAACAACGACTCCCTTGCCGGGAGTGCCGAGGCCCACGACCTCCCTCTCGCGTGACCTAGCCGTCATCTACTGTTCCTCACTCTGTGCTGCCTCCGGCGATCCCATCCCGACGACCGCGTGCATAGCTAGTCGGGAGAGCAGGTGCCTCCGGAACCCTGTCGTTCGAGATCCTGCCCGGGAGAACGACAATAAGGTTTTTGGGGAGCGTCTCGACGCGACTGCTCCCGATCCGTCCCCAACTCTGTTCGCCTCTGCTTCCTCTGCATCGACACCATGGCCGACGACGCCACCGCTAAGAAGAAGGCCACGGACGACGCTGAGGCTGCTGCTGCAGCCGCCGCGTTGGCCTGGCCAACCGGAGGGTATGATCTGTTCATCCCTCGTTTACTCGTACTTATGCTAACCGTATATGTGCTGCTCATAGAAGGTTCGATTCTATGTTCTGCACGCGCTAGTATGGTTAGGTATCGCTATGAGATGCATACCTTTTATACCATGCTTACTGTTTACTCGTGGATAAGTCTAATCGGAAAAGTGCTAATATTTCCAACACCCTCCTCGCCAGTTGTGCACGCCCGTACCTCTGTCTGCGAGCTCTTGTGCCCCTTGCCCCTCCTCTGTTGCTCCACTGTCGCTCACCTTCCTCGCCATGGATGCCTCCTACCCAAGCAGCCGATGTTGTCACAGTAGCCGGCGGGCTCCGGCGACGTGCCCCTTCTGCACAACCGCGTCAACCCCAAGACCAACGGCCGCCAGTTCTTGAAGATGACAACCAGCGCCGTTGTCATGGAGGGATCCGGCTTGCCTGCTCCCTCCCCATGCTCCCATCCGTGCTCCCACTTCATCCTACGGTTGTCTTTTTTTCTTTTTTCTTTCTAATCTAATCATCTCCCCCCCTGATTTTAAGGGGGTGGGGCCGGGCCTTATTTTTTTCCAATCAAATCAAGCCACGTACGCGGGCGCACGGATGGGCACACGCCGGGGGAGCAGGCAAGTCTCGTCCGTCATGGAGCGGCTAGGACCCAATTGTAATCTAGATTTTGTTTGGAGGGTGTTTTGTGCTATTTTCCAGTGACCCAGTTGTAAATTGAAGTATTGAACTACTAAAAAATGGGCTCCACATCTGACATGGAAGATTTTTACGGGATCTATTCTGCCAGAACACATGCCATACTATAAAAACGTGTGAAGACATTTTGTAGTATGTTGTAAATCAGTTTTGCAGTATGAGATTACAAAGGATCTACTAGAGTTGTTCCTAGTCATCCATTATAGGTAATGAGACAACTGATGCAAGTTTTCTTCACGCATTCATGCAGGCCGTTCAGATCACCTCAACGAGTTGTCTCGCGGGTGTTCACCATCAACCGCGGATGCAACTCCAGCCGCTCCTTTAACCTTGGGCTTTGATTCCTTGGCTGACAAGGGCAAAGGACCCTCCGTCTCTCCCACCAACGGTGATCACTCGTGTGGACGCGTTCATGGGGGGGAGGACCCCACCAGCGGATTGGGTCGTGGCTCTATCGGGCGTTGAACATCCCCACAACCTATTGTGCACCCGTAGATGGGGTACATTGTCTTGTGGGGCCCTTAAACCTCCCCAAAATTCATTGTGCGCCCTAGAACATACCCAACGCAGTCGGCGTCCTGGGGCTCGACCACCACCGCTCTACACCAGGCATATCCTGTCCTTGCTCCTGCTCCACCACCTCCCGACACGCCTTCCTGGGAGTAGTAAAACCAGCTCAAAGCCGCCCTCCACAACCTTTTGATGCAGTGGCAATGGGGCAATGGGGAGGACTGGTTCCTTGACACGAGAGCTTCCTCTCATGTGGCAGGTAAGGCAGACACCTCACCTCTTTTCTCCCCCTTCATTGTGTTGTTCCTAGCACATTGTCGTTGGTAACTGCACCCGCATTCCAATCTCCATAGTTGGCTCAATCAGTTTCTCCACTTTCACCCTCAATGGCATTCTTGTTTCTCCAAGTATCATCAAGAATTCAACTTATGTTTGTCGTTTTACTCGTTAGAATTCATGTACCATCGAATTGATCTATTTGGTTGTATTGTGAAGGACCTAGTAATTCGAAGAATCATATCATGAGGTCGAATAGCCATGGCGAGCTCTATCCTTTCTTGAAAAACACCTTCGTCCAACATGTCCATTGTGGATGATCTGCGGCATCAACACCTTGGGCGCTCTAGAATTAAATATATTTATGTTTTAGTCAAGTCTTCCTTCCATCATGTACTCCATCCATTCCTTTTTATTTTGCATATAAAATTTGTCTGAAGTCAAACTATGTAAAGTTTGGCCAACTTTATAGGAAAAACATCAACATCCGCAATACCGAATCAATATCATTAGATGCATCATAAAATTAATTTTCATACTATATAACTTTAGTATTGTAAATGTTGATATTTTGTAATGTAAATTTGGTCAAATTTCATGTCGTTTGACTTCAGACAAATCTTATACTCGAAATAAAAAGAAATGGAGGGAGTAATAAAAACATTGCCAGATTTGGTGTTTGTGAATCATGTCAATTGTGCAAGGAGGCCCATTTACCTTTTTCTAGTTAAAATTTCCTTACTAGGGTGCCATTTCAATTAATACACTGCGATTAGTGGACTTCCCCCATTTGTACTCTGGTTTTCAATATTATCTTGTGACGCACTCATTATATTTTCCATTGCGCAAAAAATCTGACACTTTTAACACTATTCTTCGTTTCTTCACTCTAGCCATGGTGCCTCCTTTTGTGTCTCCTTCCCTCACACTTCGCCACGAAGCAGAAAGACGAACGCTAATCCACACCACCGACGACATTCTTTGGGTGATGCTCCTCCACACCAAACTTCCTCCTCAGTTCTAGGTGGAAGTCCATACACCGTCATACGTACTCAACCAATGGTCCACCTCTTTTGTCCAATTTCAAACCTCGTATTTTTGCCTTTTCAGCCACCACCTGACCTATCATCTCATGTGAGTATTCCGGTGCCTATGTTGTCCAAACGCTTATGCCACCATCCCAAAAAAACTCTCCCCAAGATTCTCGCAATGTGTATTCCTCGGTTACCCTCTCTGGAACATAGGATACATGTTTTTTTATCTCCAAACCTGCAAAGTTATCATCTCGTGGTATGTCATATTTGACAAAAAAATCCCTATGTTTTTGCTGAATCCCGCACTTCTCTTAGTTCCTCATCGGCCACAGAAAATCCTGGCATAGAAATCTTTCCCAAATGTCGCACCCTACCTACCTCGTACCAGTCTTGTGGTATATATTCACCGGTGAGGGAGTCCTGGATTAGGGGGTGTTCGGGTAGCCGGACTATACCTTCAGCCGGACTCCAGGACTATGAAGATACAAGATTGAAGACTTCGTCCCGTGTCTGGATGGGACTTTCCTTGGCGTGGAAGGCAAGCTTGGCGATGCGGATATTCAAGATCTCCTACCATTGTAACCGACTCTGTGTAACCCTAACCCTATCCGGTGTCTATATAAACCGGAGGGTTGTAGTCCGTAGGACAACAACTCCATATACAACAATCATACCATAGGCTAGCTTCTAGGGTTTAGCCTCCTTGATCTCGTGGTAGATCTACTCTTGTACTACCCATATCATCAATGTTAATCAAGCAGGAGTAGGGTATTACCTCCATCGAGAGGGCCCGAACCTGGGTAAAAACATCGTGTCCCTTGTCTCCTGTTACCATCCGGCCTTGATGCACAGTTCGGGACCCCCTACTCGAGATCCGCCGGTTTTGACACCGACATTGGTGATTTCATTGAGAGTTCATCTGTGCCGTCACAATCAGGAAGGATGCCTCCTCCCGTCTTTAAAGACGGCGCCGTTGCTAAGGGAGCCTTGGCTGTCGGCCAAACTCTCCGGCTAGGTGGTTTCCTCATGACCGCCTGTTCGGCTGTTGCGCCGACGGTGACCTCTCGGATCATCAAAAGCAACCTACACGTCAGCTCGGAGCTCGTCGAGCAGCTAGATCCAATGGAGCTCTCTTCCGTAAACGAGCTCTTGGATCGCATCGCCGCCCTGGGGGTCGCTACGGATTACGACCAGGTTGGGCTTAAACCCGATCTAAGAGAAATTAACTCTCCCCAAGTCACCCACCACGTTGCCGTGGTAGAGGCGCAGTACGGCGACCCTTCATCTATTTTAAGGACTAGCTACGTCCGAATCCCCGACCCCTCCAAGCCGGATACCCGCAGAGGGGAGGATGTAACTCAAGACCTGAGCTTAGGATCAGGCAACGGGCTAGATTCATTGGACAACATCCAAGAATCCGAACTTTAGAGTTCGGAAACTCTTCGGCCTCCGAATCTTGGATTGGGTGAGGTTTCAGATTCAACGACACCCGCCCACCCGAACATAAGCGATCTCTCCCAAATCAGGCAGAGGCCCGAGGAAACAGTACATCATTACTGGGCCAGATTCCTCCTGGTTATGAATAGGACAAAGGATTGCCGCGAGGGAGACGCAATCTCAATTTTCTGCAGTAATTGCACGGACGAGGGAATCCTTAACGCCGTAAGTCGTCGTGATATTACACGCTTCGCTGACTTGGCGTCCATAGTACAAAAATACTGTACGATGGAAAGCGCCTGGAAAATCGAAATAAAATTTTGGGATAATCCGGCCTTGAATAGTAATCCCGTCCGAACTAAGAGGGTGCATCATCATAGGACACCCGGGATAAACACCAAAAAGCCAAAACCCTCTACAGGGCATGGAACCGTACTGGAAAGGTGGCTTGATGGACCCTGTAGAATTCACAGTACAGAGGACGCCCCACCAACTCACAGCCTTAGAGCATGTTGGATACTCCGGCAGGTGGCCAAAATTGGCGAGGACCTCTTAATTCTGGAGGCCGCAGAAAGCCAGCCCGAGGACACCAGTACCGTTCTCACAGTCTTTGAGACTTTCGCATCAAACAATATGCGAAAAAGAACACTCCGCAGCATCGCCGAAGTCTATCAAGTTGCAACAATAAATCCATGGAGCGACACTGCTATTACCTTCAACGCAAGCGATGAACCTAGATTCCGAACAGCCGGAGCACCAGCCGCATTGGTCCTCAGTCCCATAGTGGACGGTTTTCGCCTCACCAAGGTGCTCATGGATGGAGGCAGCGGACTGAACCTCATTTATGAGGAAACCCTTCAAAAAATGGAAATAGACTGGAACCGCATCGAGCGAAGCAGCACAACCTTTAGAGGAATAATCCCCAGTCGGGAAGCGTGCTGCACAGGAAAAATCACACTAGATGTGGTGTTCGGCATGCCGGATAATTACAGGTCCGAAGAAGTCACGTTTCAGGTGGCCCCGTTCAAAAGCGGATATCACGCTTTACTAGGGCGGGAAGCATTCACAATCTTCCAAGCAATACCCCATTACGGGTACATGAAGCTTAAGATGCCCAGGCCGAACGGAATTATCACTCTAGCTAGTGATCCGGACATAGCACTCCGCGCCGAAAACAAGACGGTCGCATTAGCCCTTGAGGCACTATCCGAAGCCTTAGCGGCCGAGGAACTGACTGCGCTGCGCTCCACGGTTAACAGGGATGATGTGATACTCGACAAGAGATCCAAATCCACATCCTTCAAGCCAGCTGACGAAATAGTCAAATTCCAGGTCCATCCAATGGACCCCAATAAAACAGCTTCCATCGGGGCACGACTGAACCCTGATATAGACGCCGCACTGCGAGAGTTCCTACGAGAGAATTGGGACATTTTTGCCTGGCACCCTTCAGACATGCCAGGGATCCCACGCAGGCTGGCCGAACACAGCTTAAATATCCTAAAAGGATTCAAACCTGTCAAGCAAGCCCTTCGGCGTTTTTCCGAACCCAAGAGACAGGCTATGGGAGAGGAGCTAGCCAAGCTATTGGAGGCCGGATTCATTAGAGACATAAAACATCCGGACTGACTAGCAAACCTGGTGATGGTACCAAAGAAGGACAAATCCTGACGCATGTGTGTGGATTTTAAAGACCTTAACAAGGCTTGCCCAAAGGATCCCTTCCCCCTCCCCCGTATCGATCAAATTATCGATGCCACCGCAGGACACGATTCGTTGTGTTTCCTCGACGCATACTCCGGTTACCATCAAATCAAGATGGCAGAATCAGACCAAGCCACAACAGCATTCATCACACCATACGGCCCATTCTGCTTCAACACAATGCCCTTCGGGCTGAAAAACGCCGGCGCAACATATCAGCGCATGATCCAGACATGTCTGGCAAACCAGATCGGCAAAACAGTGGAGGCGTATGTGGATGATGTGGTCGTCAAATCAAGACATGTCGAATCTCTAGTAGACGACTTGAGGCTTACATTCGATAACCTCCGAAAATATGACATCAAGCTCAACCCGGAAAAATGCATCTTCGGCGTCCTAGCCGGAAAGCTCTTGGGCTTCATTGTATCTGGTAGAGGAATTGAAGCAAATCCAGCCAAGATCCGAGTTTTGTCACAATTGGATATCCCAAAGGACCTCAAACAAATACAAAAATTAACCGGATGCGTGGCGGCTTTAAGCCGCTTCATCTCCCGCTTGGGAGAAAAGGCACTACCCCTCTATCACCTCCTTCGGCACACCGAACACTTCGAGTGGACGGATGCCGCCACGGCCGGACTTGATGAAATAAAAGCCATATTGGCAACAAACCCAGTCCTGGCCGCGCCGAACACCGGCGAACCAATGTTATTGTACATTGCAGCAACACATCAAGTTGTCAGCGCAGTGCTCGTTGTCGAGCGGGAAACGGATGGACACAAATTCCCCCTTCAAAGGCCGGTCTACTACGTGTCCACTGTCCTAACTCCATGCAAATCACGGTACCCGCCTTACCAAAAGATTGCATACGCGGTATTCATGGCATCCCGGAAGCTACGACACTACTTTCAAGAGTGTTCCATAACAGTAGCCTCGGAAGTACCACTCAACGATATTATCAACAACCGCGATGCAACGGGCCGGATTGCAAAATGGGCCATCGAGCTTCTCCCGTTTGATATAACCTATAAGCCACGGCGAGCTATTAAATCTCAAGTTTTGGTCGATTTCGTCGCAGAATGGACGGAGGCCGAGCTCCCTAAAGAGTACGGCACATATTCAAACTGGATTATGCATTTCGACGGCTCCAAAATGTTGGCCGGACTGGGGACTGGCGTCGTCCTGACGTCCCCCACAGGAGACACAGTCCAATATGTGCTCCAGATCATGTACACGGATTCCAATAATGCAGCCAAATATGAGGCCCTCCTACATGGTCTCCGGATAGCAGTATCCATGGGTATCCAGCGCCTAGAGGTACGCGGGGATTCAAACCTCGCGATATCCCAAATAAATGGAGACTTCGACGCTAAGGACCCAAAAATGGCAGCTTACCGCAACGCCGTCCTAAAAATGTCAGCTCGGTTTGAAGGGCTGGAGTTTCACCATATAGCCCGAGAAAACAATCAAGCAGCGGACGTCATGGCATGCATCGGAGCAAAACGCGATGCAGTCCCCCCCAACATCTTTTTGGAAAGATTGTTCAAGCCATCCGTAGCATGGGAGGGGGAACCCGCAAATAACAGCCCGGACCTAGCCGCACCACTCGACGCCGAACAATCTGACATAATTGGAGGCTCTGCCAATGAAATTACACCTTCAGCCCACGTAATAATGGCGGTTATCGCCCCGTGGACAGAACCATTCCTAGCCTACCTTACTAGGCAGGAACTCCCGGAGGACCAAAACGAGGCCCGCTGCATAGTGCGGCGATCTAAAGCCTATAGAGTCCATGAGGGAGAGCTTTATAAGAAAAGCACTACCGGAGTCCTTCAAAGGTGCATCTCCGAAGAGGAAGGGCGGAACCTTCTGGCTAAAATTCATGCCGGACTCGGTGGTCACCACGCCGCTGCTCGGTCCCTTGTTAGCAAGGCTTTCCGTACAGGCTTCTATTGGCCGACGGCCCGGGCAGACGCTCAGGACCTAGTCCAACGATGCGTTGGTTGCCAACTTTTTGCCAACCAAAGCCATATGCCACCCACCGCACTCCAAACTATACCCATCACCTGGCCTTTTGCGGTCTGGGGGCTTGACATGGTCGGACCCCTTAAAGGTGGGACCCATAGGAAAAAATACTTACTGGTCATGGTGGATAAGTTCACCAAATGGATAGAAGCCAAGCCTGTTAAAACAGCCGAATCCGGACTTGTGATAGACTTCATATCCGGGGTTGTACACCGTTATGGCGTCCCCCACAGCATCATAACCGATAACGGTACAAACTTTACCGTCGACAAGGTAAAACTCTGGTGCAAAAACATGGGCATCAAGCTCGATTATGCTTCCGTCTATCACCCACAAACCAACGGCCAGGTCGAACGTGCAAATGGTCTTATCATGAGCGGCATTAAACCCAGACTGGTGCGGTCCCTCAAGGAATCTAACACGCACTGGGTAGAGGAGCTCGACTCCGTGCTATGGGGGCTGCGGACCACGCCAAATCACACCATCGGATACACACCATTTTTTATGGTGTACGGCGCAGAGGCAGTTCTGCCCTGCGACATAATTCATGACTCACCTAGAGTGCGCATGTGCGAAGAAAGAGAAGCCGAGCTCGATCGGCAGGACAACTTGGACGCCTTGGAGGAGGAGTGTGACGTGGCAAAAGCCCGTTCCGCATTTTATCAACAGCAGGCCCGAAGATATCAAAGCAGAGAAGTACGGGCCAAAAATTACAATGTTGGCGAACTAGTTCTACGCCTGCCGGATAAGAAAAAGGAAAAACTCAAGCCCAAGTGGGAAGGTCCATTCATAATCGACCAAGTCCTGACTGGTGGGGTGTACCGTCTGCGAGATGCGTCGGATAACCGACTCGAGCCGAACCCGTGGAACACCACCCGTCTCCGAAGATTCTATGCCTAGCGCCGGACTCTGTGTTCGTCTCCTTCCTCTGTCCATTTTTTGCATTTTTCTGTCTTACATTTCTCTCCTTCCCCTCTTTTCTTTTATAGCCCTTAAAGGCTCATCTAGTGACACGCCACTCGCGCTCATTAAACCTGGGGGCTTCTTTAACAGAATCTTATGTATACGGGCTTCACGCCCAACGCATGCGTCAAACTTCCGCATGTACCTTTTTCTTCACCATTATATGCATCGATATGACTTAAGTTTTGGCCAAGCTTGGTTGCCTGGCTCCTGTGCTTACCCCTACGTTCCCGATTGTTCGGCTAGGCGGTAAAGGGAGCACCTCTGCGATTGTTACTGCCGGGTCAG
Organism: Triticum urartu; assembly: GCF_003073215.2. NCBI lineage: Eukaryota > Viridiplantae > Streptophyta > Magnoliopsida > Poales > Poaceae > Triticum > Triticum urartu. Next base: position 578,251,145 of record NC_053026.1, on the reverse strand, counting down.
CCGGATGTGTACCTCAGACTGGGTGAAGCCGAAAGCTAGCGTTCTTAAGGGAATATTCGGTCGGTGAAATAAAAGATGATCTTTTTACTCATTTTATGTGCCCCCAGATGCTTTTTCTGCGTCTTTTCACGCAATCCGGACATGCACTTTAGGGCATGCCTCCCAGCGAAAGGAAACCCTAACGGAACTATTCTCTCTGGAAGATGTTTCTTACTAACCATGTAATATAACATAACTAGTTGGGCACTTGTCTGATAAAGCACTAATGACCCCTACGCCTGGTCTCCACGCATACCCCGGTTCTTATATAACCGCTATGGTATTCGGACACACTCCGGACCGTCAGGTCCCGAGGTTGAAGCGAAAAGGTCGGCAATGACAAACGATCTACAATCCGGCTAGAAGGCATTACACATGTCAATTCAAAATTACATAGTCATTCTGACTGATTGTATTCCTCTTCTATACCATCTAACAGGCTGTCTAATTTACAGTCCTGTTGGGAATACTTCGCGGCCAACTCTACTTGGCCGTATACTAAGCTTACAGGGATCTCCTTCCCGTCAGGCCCCACTGGTCCGACCTCAGCCATGTGGTTTGGGTCAGACTTCGTAAAACGGGTCTTCACCATGGCCCAGGCCTCCCTAGCGCCTTGTCGGCAGGCTGATATCTTCCACAACCGAAAGTGCCGCCAAGCTCCCTTCAGCTTCTCCGCAAGCTCTCCAAGGCCCTCGGGCATGGAGTGGGCAGGCCATAAGGCTTGGGCAATGCCTCGCATCGCCTGCCGAATTCGCTCGTGCAGTTGCAAGAGTTCGGGAAGAAGGTCACCCGTAGAACCGGGCATCTCCTCTGCAGGACGACCTGTGAGCATACCTACAGACATTACTATGTTAGTCGACTTCCTCGCTGAACTCTTTTTTCAAAGTTCGTTCAAGCACTTACTAAATATGCCGCATCGAAGCCGCTGATTCTCCTTCGTGGAGTCCGACAGCTGGCCACGAACATCTTTAAGTTCGACGTCCAGCTTGGTGTTGGCATCCTGAAGATCATTCTTCTCTCGCCTCACCTTTGTCAACGTACTCTCACCGGCCTTTAGCCGGCGTAAGAGTTGTTACTTTTCCGGATCGAGTCCGGCGCCATCTGCAATATGATTTGTCAGATTTGCACCCACACCGCACAATACTATTCTTTCGAAGTGTATCTTACCTGAGGGGGTCTCTTTGGGCTCCCCTGTTGCGGCTAGTGTGGCCTCTAGTTGGGCCTTGCACTTTTCCAGCTCCTGGGATAGTACGGTATTCTTCTCTGTAAGAACCTGCATATTAAATGATCCTTAAATCAGTTGCTCTAACTGTTTCAAGTTTCGGGGGCTACTGGTCTATATATATATTTGACCAAAATTTTCTTACCCGTATGTCTTTTACATACTGCTCCGTGGCTCTGGCTAAACCATTTTGAGCGGCACGGAGGTACGCATCTCCCGAGTTAAAGGCATCTAAAGCCTCTTGGGAGAAACAAGCGTCGCGTAGAACTGTCCGGCGACGCCTGTGGTTCATGGCACTCTCCACTTCAGAATTTGTGGCAGACAGCCTGTCCGCATCCTCTGTCGGAGGAGCGTCCGGTGCGCGCCTTGTGCTCACCTCCGCTTCCTGACCAGACGTTGGAGCCTGGCTGGTGGAGGCGCGATAGGCAACCTCTCCGGATGTAGTCCGGCGAGGTCTCTTCGTTCTGAAGATAGCACGAACGTTAATATGCCCTGACAGAATAACACCAGGAAACAGAGGGTGCGCTATACCTTTGCGCCGGCATCTCAGTCCGGACTACATTCCTTTTTTTCCCACAGGGCCCTGCGGCCCCTCGTTGGCTAGCCGCCGCAGGTTCGGCCTCCCGCCTCGGAAATCTCCCCTGCAAAACACGGTTGTCGTCAAAAACACCGGAATACGTGAGAATGGAATCTCTCTCAAGGGAATGAGACTCCGGTTTCTGTCACCTGGGAGGCCGGGATTAACCCTGGGTAATCAGCCGTAATGGCTACCAAGGTATTGTCCTTGCTTAGCTGATGGAACACCCTGTCGATAAGCTCCACTGATATGTCCAGATCCTCTTCGGAGTCCGGATCGAGGGACCGTTCTGGGTCCTCGGGCTATGGAGGGCGGCTGTTTATATCCTTTACCTCCTGTCGCAGTTCCTGCATTGAAGTCGTTAGACTACATATCTAACCGTGGGAGTATAAAACAAACGGGCAAGCGCAATTGTTCACTTACCCAACTTGGAGGATCGTACATAGTAAATCCGGCCCGCGGGTTGACGCGGAGGAATTCCTCCTTTTCTCCCTTGTACAAAGAGGATAAGATCTTTACTAGGGCGGCGGCTGAGGCCGGCCCCTTACGACCGTAACGGGTGGCGTCATCCTCCCCGTTGAAATCCCACATGGGGTGACCTCTATATTGAAGCAGTTGCACCCCCCTCATAATGCATGCGGCCATGACTCCAATCATGGTTAGTCCGGAATGAGCCAACAGTCTTATCCGGCCCATCAGGTAAAGGACGTCTCTGTCGTTTTCTCTCTGAGAGCTCCGCGGACGCCAGCTCAAGCGTTTCTTCAATGGAGCACTGTTGAACTCAGGGAGACCGACCCGGATAGGGTCCGGTAGCGGGACGTCATCTATGTAAAACCATTCCGAAGGCCAGTCCTTGGACGCCTTCTTTGGGGTTCCGGATAGGTATCTGGTCCCGGTGATGCGCCATACTTCGGCTCCGCCCACTTGGTATATAGACCCCTCTTGAGAACGGGGCACCAGGCAGAATAACCTCTTCCACAGCGCGAAATGAGCCTCAACGCCTAAAAATAGCTCGCAAAGGGCGACGAAACCCGCAATATGTAATACGGAGGCGGGCGTGAGATTGTGCAGCTGGAGGCCGTAGAACTCCAGAAGCCCGCGGAGAAATGGATGAATTGGAAATCCCAGTCCCCTTATTAGATAGGGGACGAGGCACACCCGCTCTCCTTTAGAAGGATTGGGGGTGCTCTCCGCTTGTTTTCCGCCATTGTAGGTGGCGAGGCCGGCTCAGACCGGGACCATGTATGCCTGAGGGAGAAATCCCTTGGCCTGAAGCGACACTAACTCGCTATGCGGGATGGTGCAACTCTCCCGGTCCCCGGGTTTGGGACCAGAGGGGCGAGGAGAGGAGCTGCGGCGGCTGGTCATGTTGGAATGGACCTTTGCTGGAAGCGCTCTGATGATAACTCGCGGAGAGGAGAAGATGTGGTTTGGACCTAAATCCCCATCCCGTTAAATAGGCGGCTCGTTTATACGGCTAGGGGTGTGGATGTAAAAACGCCCCGGCTTTTCGCATTCATTTGACACGTGGAAGATGGCCATTATTGGGCGTGGAAGCCGAGGAGCACTACATTACAAAAATCGGACATTATTCCTACAGGTACACGGGATTTGGAGAAGAACCCGCCTTGCAATGCCGAACAATCTGCGCGCCGGACTCGTCGTCATTGAAGTCTGGTTCGGGGGCTACTGAGGGAGTCCTGGATTAGGGGGTGTTCGGGTAGCCGGACTATACCTTCAGCCGGACTCCAGGACTATGAAGATACAAGATTGAAGACTTCGTCCCGTGTCCGGATGGGACTTTCCTTGGCGTGGAAGGCAAGCTTGGCGATGCGGATATTCAAGATCTCCTACCATTGTAACCGACTCTGTGTAACCCTAACCCTATCCGGTGTCTATATAAACCGGAGGGTTGTAGTTCGTAGGACAACAACTCCATATACAACAATCATACCATAGGCTAGCTTCTAGGGTTTAGCCTCCTTGATCTCGTGGTAGATCTACTCTTGTACTACCCATATCATCAATATTAATCAAGCAGGAGTAGGGTATTACCTCCATCGAGAGGGCCCGAACCTGGGTAAAAACATCGTGTCCCTTGTCTCCTGTTACCATCCGGCCTTGACGCACAGTTCGGGACCCCCTACCCGAGATCCGCCGGTTTTGACACCGACAACCGGGATCCTCGCACCTCGGATTCGCAGTTGACCAGCTGCCAGCATGGGTGGGCCACTTGAATTCCCCTCGCAATCTGTCCCCCGTCCACCCGCAACCTCTATGCGCTCACCAGTTGTCCCTCCATACACAGTTGACCACGCCACCAGCTCTCTCGGGCCCGCAATCACCTCGTCACCCGCACGTGCACCCATGGTCCTAGGTTGTCCGCCAGTCCAACTATGCCACCTGTCCACCCTCTGCCCATGCGAGTAATCCTAGCACCACCACCTGGTAACGTACACATCATGGGCTCCAGGGACAAAATGGGTTTCTCTCTTCCTAAATAGCAATCTTCTATCCATGCCTCTTCTTCCGCTATCATCCCAATACCTTCATCCTACTCCATAGCCGTCTAAGATTCCAACTAGTTGAACGCAATGCTAGGGGAATATAATGCACTATTGTGGAATAATATGTGGTGTTTAGTGTCTCGTCCTGCAGGTGATAGCATGGTTACAATGGATTGATTTTATGACATAAATTCAAGTCTGGCGGCATGCTAGCTCGGTATAAATCATGGAGGGTGCTTTGTAGCTTCACACTTCAGGTCAGCATCGACTACAGCGAGACTTCTAGTCAGCATCCCTCCTCTCCTATTGATCTCTATTGCTCTTGCCTGCCTTTTCCTTCTAAACACTCCACATCACCATGTTCCACGTTTGTTTGGGTTGGGTTGTCAAAGTCATCAGTATAAGAAAAGGTTTCAAATATATAAAGTTCATAGTCACATGAGGCATCTTTGCGAACACAAGCATGTGAGCATGAGCAACAAATGGATAATGTCTATTTATCATTCTTGCTGGGGAACCAACAAAGTCAAAATTCTTGCTATTTGTTAAAGAAAATATACATGTACAAAATTTCCATCCTATTTCAGCAAATATTTGCAAATGGTATGACATCTAGTAAGATTAGATGATAGGTTGTCTCAAGGTTAGAAGATACTTGATGATAGTGGTTTCCTCCAAGGCCGTAGAAAACAACATACTGTAAAAGATGTACCAGAAACTATTTCTTTCAAACGTGATAAAAGATTTACCCTTTTTGTTTATTAAGGCGGAGAATTTGAATTATAAAGTGCTAGAGGTTCTCTTGGAACCAAAGCGTGCTCTCCCCTAATAAGATTTCCCAAATTTATTTCATAGCAACATTCCAAATTCTCTTTTGTTATACAACCCACAATTACCTCCTGGTACTCAATTCATTGAACAGTTAATGAATGCATTAATTCAATGCCATGATCCAGTTTTTCTGTACAACCCACAATTTCCTCGGTTGCAATTAATGTAGGCATTAAACTTGACTACAACTCTAAGGAGGGCCCGTATGAAACTCAAAAACATGGGACGTGGTACCATTTCAAGTGAACCTATTTCCTCTTCACCCTCCTATAAAATCCTAGACTACTCCCTTTCCATTGCCAATGACCCAAACTATTACCCCCACCATACCCTCGTGTCAAAGCTCTCCTGCAATAACGAGCAACTTATAAACCGGCCAAAAGGGGGGTTTATTTTCAAGGAGATGAGGCATGCCATAGATCGGACTATCCCACCGCAAGAGGAGTGTAGGTATGCCAATAATGAGAATGAGGAAGATCAGGAGATGTCATCTCTCAATAATATAATCCACGTGAGTATATGTTGGTGTCCATTTGTATCCTCATCAAGTGATTTCTTCTTCTTTAGTTACTAATTTTAACCTCTTATTCTTTTCTATTCACTATGCGTGTAGTTGTTTGTGTGGTTGAATGTCTACCTTATTTTTGTGTTCTCGAATTTGCTTGAGATATGCAATCTAGGTTTGTTAGATATATTGTAAATTTTTAGGAAGTACTATTTATATTATATATAGAAATCAAGACGGTCAATTCCATCATGTGTACTTGTTCTGATATTTGAGGATTATGTGAGATTTTGACAAGGAACATAATACCAATGTTTCAACAACTTTTCGATGAAGCATGAGATTAAGGTATGTGCATTTCACATGTTCCACTATCACCCCTCTTGTTATCATCTCAAGATCTACACGAACAATACATGGCATGTCACAGATCTGGTGTTTGGGGTTAACTAGATCTATTCAAAGAAGAAAGAAAAATACCCTTATTAGCCTAACTTAGTTATAGTGGTCATATGTGCAAAAGTAATCCACATATAAGCTAGTTTATCGTCTTTTTGTTATATTCAAGGAGCATCCACAAGACTAAAGGTCGTGTTATGATAAAAAAAAAAAGTAGTCCTCTCAATCTATAGAATAGTGAACATCTACAAGGCACCATGAAAACTATATGTAAACAATAGGATCATCAGCTCAGGTACGAGGAATCCTAGGAATGACACAATAGTACACTACTGCAATTTGTCAATCAAGAAAGGACCATTTGTTAGACTGATAGTAATTTTTTGCATCGCTCATGTGGTTTTAGTGTGTCTCCTAGATTACGTAACGACTTATCAAATGCTAACGCACGGACGTCACCATTTCCATACAAAGTTTGGCGCTCACGCCAGCCTAGGGTGTCATGTTGTCGACTTCTAACACCGGTGGAAGTCCTACCATTTCACGTAGAAAAAAAGGTAAAGTTGTTGTCCGATTAATTGCATGATAATGAGCTAGAGCAAAGGGAAATTGGGCTTACAAAAACGGGGGTCGCTGCCTAGCTCTACTTTATCAATCTAGTCAAGGACTAGCATTAATTTTTTTACACCATTTTTGTACATTAAATACGAATATACATAAATTAGCGCATACTAATTGCCTTCCAAATATAGATATATAATCCAAGTTAAATACTATAGAAAAAAATTCATCAAAAGCGTAATGGTGCAGTTTAATTCTAGCCAAATACATGTGTGGTCAAGTTAGGGTCGATTGAATGTGCAATCTATTATGTAACACAATTAGTAAATTAATTTATGAAATATAGGTGGTATCATATTTTAGAATCTAGTAAGTATATTTTATTCTTCATGCTGGACATTTAGTTAGACATATTTTGAGGTTTGATGTACCTCTATCCTACTCAAGATACGAACTAGCGAAATGCTTATTCATTAACGTCTGATCTATGCGGATATGTGGATAAGATGTCTACAATCCCCCCCCCCCTCCCCCGCGGACATTAAGCGCATATAGTTCTGCACGCATTAATTACTTGCCACTCCCTCCTTTTAGAATAAATAATATTAAATGCACATACAAAGATAGGTGGGCATTAGATTTCTTTCATCAATTATTTTTTCATATATTCCTAATTTAGTATTGTGTAAACCACCACCAAAGATAGATATTACCATTTTATTGTTGTCAAGATTGAGAAAGTATCCATCAAAATTTGAAAAATCTAGGAAAAATAGCACTTGTGTTACTGGTTTAATTTCATCCATCCAAATGATCGAAAGTTCCTACCTTCTTGAAACGTGGTGATCTTATTCACGTTCTTAGGAAAAATATAATGAAGGAATTTTAGACTTCTCCAAAGTTAGAGGAGAGGAGGGGGGGGGGGGGGGTAGGTTGTAAACTTATAGTCAGTTGTAGCATCATTTTTTAAGTTACTTTGTGTTTCAACTTAGTCATATTTCTATGCCAGTGTATTATCATATTTAATACAACAATATTAGAAGGAGAAAATGTGTAACAAAATGTTACTGAGATATTTATTTTGGGGCTAATTCATCAAATTTCAATGCAATGCGAGAGGAAAATGGGTCCCATATGGCCATATATTAATGTCACATATGGAAAATAAATGACCATCTGTTAGGAATTTAAGTTTTTGGTAGGAGTTGTGCTTGCATTTTACATCAATGGACATGATACTTACACCTGACCTGATGTCCTACTTGGAGTTCAAGTCGGATGGGGTGTTAAAGTGTGCATGCTAACCATTTGGATTTAATGGGGATTTGAGTGGTTCCTTGTTATTTTTGGATACAAATATTTATGCCTATTAACTCACTGTTCTTGGGGTGTAGTCGTTGTCCAAGTTTAATGACGACATGCACCATTTTGTATTTAGTATATTGGGAGCAAGCTTCTCGTAATCACGATTCTGAGTCGGATCAGGGCTCCTATGGTAGGATCGCAGATCAGAGAAGTTTACCCATCAAAACTTTAGAATCATAGATTCAATTGACAAGAATTGTACAAGCACTCCAACCAATTTAGGTGGTAAAATCACATGATAAAATTGTGCTACTGAAATCCTTGTATGGGGGAGAAGTAAATGATTTTTTTCAATGTTTGTTTGATATTATTTTTGCTATCAAAATGTTTCTGGTCATAGAAAATGGTATGAACACAAACATATTTATATTGTCTCTCTATAATACTTTCTTTTACTATTCACCATAGCAGTCAAATGGAAGTAATGATGTGGTCGAGGATCTCTTTCCTCAGCAGTCCACCAATGGGCATGGGCCATTAGGTATAAACTTGAAGAAAATACCCTCTGCTTTTGATTCTATACAACAGAACCTAGCGCCGACCTCCAAAGTAAAAACAAAGGAATCCACATGTGCTATACACACAAGAACTACTGCGGTACAAGGAATGAAGCCTTCAAAAAAGTTGCGGGCTTCCCATTTTCGAGCTTCCATTCTAAGAATTGGGGATTGGGAGGTAAATGTTATCTCAAGTCGTGTACTTTTTGTCTGATATATAGTATATGAAATACCTAAATTTTGTGTACCTTAGTCTGCTAATATATGTCGATACCTATGTAACCCTCTGTCTCACAAATGCACACGACCATTATTACACTTTTCACTATATTTCCAAAAAAAAAATCTGCTGTTTTGAAATAGTTGAAAATTGCCAGGCAAGTTCATCTTTGCATTGGATTTAGTATATGAAAATTGTCAAAAAGAAGTATGGTGTTAAATTTTTATCAAACTAGTAAGATTTATCCTGAAATATTCAGTGTTAACAATTTTTATATATTAATAGTTGAAATCAAGATACAAAGGAGATATTGTGGCAAAATTCTACTTTACCAAGAGCAAAATGGTGTGGGAAATAATCCAAGAAGGCTTGAAGAGCAAGATGGAGATAAAATGATCGGACATTTGTGCCTTGAAGATAACTTATCCAAAAAGTTTACCCGGCATGTTGGACATTATGGTACGTGAAAGAGTGTTGCATATTATGAAAATTATCATGTTAATAAGTGCAAATTATGCTGTCTGGTAAAATCAATTGAAGCATGTGATGCATTTCATCCTATACAACATACAACAGAGAAAAATAAGGAAAAAATTCTAATGGTAACAAATATAGATGTTCATTCTGTATTATTGTATAATTGCATACTATTCGGTTTCTCGATTGTTACTAGTTATATTTTTTTTCCTATGGTGTTACTAGTTATATCTTGCTTCTCCATTTAGGTGTCTGCAGAACCAAAGTTTTTTAGAGAAGCCAACAACACACTACCATGCAGGAGCACTAGGTGGGTTGTGACTACAGATTTTACCGGCGGACAAGCAAGAAGGCATAGGTAATATAAGATCTATGTATCTATAATACCTAAATAGTTGATCCCCGCTACTTCTAATTCTCTCAACATGCAAGCCATCCACCTCACCAAGTGTGCCACATCAGCATCCACTAACAATATTTTTCAGCCCATACAAACCTTATTTCATTATCACTAATTCTTTCAACATGCAAGCATCCCACTGCACCATTCACTAACATTTCTTTTCAGCCCATGCAAACCATACCAATATGTTTATTTTTGTCACTAGACATATGTAGTAGATTAGATAATTATTTAATGTATTTACTTCCTAAAGGTTGTGAAATGCCATGATTTAGACATAATGCAAGTACGGAATATGTATATGTTAAAATTAATAGCTTTTGATTTAGATCTGTTCCTTCATATATAAGTCATTTGTAATTAACTTTTATTTTCCTGCAGCAACGTGCGGGGAAATTACCTAGTATTAAGGATTCAAGTGAATAATCCAAAAGAAACAATGAATGATTTACAACTTTAGGAATATCGAAATACTTTTTTTGGTTAATCTGACAAAAGTGTTTTCCATTCATTAAGAAGAATGAAATTGCTTGTTAATTAAGGTAAATTGGGCTAAAACGTAATACAAATGTCAAAAAGGCCCCAGTGTCCATCAAGAAATGGCGGAACCCATAGACAAACGGTCCACCAAGAACATTGGCATACCAATGAATGTTGATGAAAAAGATCCTCGATCATGCACCCTCCATCGAGTGAGCATGATCATGTGGGGGGCCATCTAGGAATGGGGATGACGACCCTAACATGCTTCTAAAGAAGCATGGACGACACCATGCACTACACTACACACGCCCACACTGCCCTCGCCATTGCCGCTGAAGATAAAGAGAGACGAAACCCAATATTGTAAGAGTGGGTTGAGGAGGCACCAAGTTTGCCGGCGGTGAATGTGTTGCCTGAGACCTCTTGCGCTCTCAAGACCAAGTCATACTGGGGCCATCACCCCAACTCCCCCATCTACCGTGCCGTGACATGAGAGAAAAGCCCCGTTGCTATCGTACGGGCTTCACTCGGCCGTGGCAAGGGGACGGGCGCGGGAGGTGGTGTGGGTTGATGGTGGCTAGAGTTTTCTACCCATGTCGCCCTGGCCGACCTACACAACGAGCTTCTTTCTCCTATTGATGTTCCCTCTTGCATTCCAGAATACCATGGCCCACCATACATGCCTAATACAATGTGTGTGCAATCGGCAAACGACCTGGTATTGCCATGATATCAAATTTTTAACCCTCCATGGTTTTTCCATGTTCCCTTCAAAAACTCTTGTGCTCCTCTAGACATATTGTTCACCTCTTTTCGTCTATACGAAAAGGTAGTGTTCCTGCCTTTTTTCGAGACGGGAAATCAATTAGTCTATTATTATGCCATATCGACTCGATAGACATAGATTTTACATTTTTTTATATTAATCTCTAACAGTGACATTTATGTGATTATATTTCAAATATTTATGCACTCACCGGAGTGATGTGCTAAATTAAACAAACTATAGTGTATATATAGACTCTTAAACAAACTAATAAGTTGTTGTCCCACAAGTTATTGATTTTCAAACTAATAACTATGTTTAAATATTCTCTAGCTAACCATGCCTTACATACATTTGGGGGGGGGGGGGGGGGGGGGGGAGCTTATGCCTTATATGCTCGCTGGTGTATGGCTAAAATATCCTAATTACTCTAATTTAAATTATAATGGTTTATTTTATTTATGTACCCTATTTGAGAGTGATAACCATTGTTCTTTACGTGACATGCCATTTGGTGTTCTCTGGACACTAGTACATACACATCTGGCTAAAATAGTTTTGTTTGAACCTTTGTTGATTTCTATATATTTTCATTCTATTGGTGGGTGAAGATTTCCCTTTTGCTACTTTCAGTAGGCATGTTCTACAGTGTGACCCAGGGATAATAGACAAGCACATTGACATTCTCCTGTCCATAGACCATCGTCTATATTTGTTAAGTCAAGAGAACAATATCGATCGGAAGAGTCCTTGCCTGGGCTCATGTTGTTCAGTACCTGGAATCCCATTGACTCCGAGCAATGAAAACTCATGTCATAGTGATGATGATAACCTGTTTGGTACTGCACCAATTGGGCAGTTGATGCCAACTGGAACAAACACAGTAGGACTAAATGATTCTGGAGCCCTGCAAGGTGTACACTTCCAAAGCTCAGGTAAGCTTCAGAACTAGATTGCCTGAAAGTTTACTTTTACTGTAACTATGCACGGGAGTTGTAGTAATTAGTACTCAGCATTGTTTTTTCCTATGTATATTACCTCCGTACCAAATTAGTTGATTTGTCTAGATATGGATGTACCTAATACTAAAATGTGTCTAGATATATCCGTATGTAGACAAATCTAAGACAACTAATTCGGGGCGGAGGGAGTAGTATGCATCTTATTACTAAATTTGCAAGACAAATCAAGTAATATGACCTCTTTTTGTTTTATACGGTAGCTGTGGGTACCTCTGTGATTACAGAAGAACCTTCAAGGTGGGGTGCTCAATTGAAGAGTGACAAGTTTAGCTGGGAGGAGTTCTTTGAAATGACTAGGGTGGTTCAACAACCCTTCATGTCAAATGATGGAGTCATGAATGGCAAAGGGAAACACATCAACAATCTAACCAATTCAGAGGACTCGCATAGCAGGGATGATTATTCGTCTAAAATAGTGGCACTGCATGAGGTGATAAGGAGGTTCCCTGATGACAGTATGGCGAGTCGGCAGATCGAATCGGGGAACCAACCAAGCAACACCGACCATGTTGTCTTCTATCCAAGCCCAGGTATATACTATTCTTCCTTTATCTACATGTCAGAATTGTAACACTCGTACTGCTTCGATTGAAAGGATAACTTCAGAACCACATATCCCCTAAATGGAACAACTACAGCATCAGGTCAAGTTTTTATGTACTTCAAGAAGTGCAACTTTACCATGCCAATAGTAAAATGTTGTATGTATTCCTGGGAAAGCAAGACCAAATAATAGATGCAACAAGTGAAAACAATAAACATGGCTCTACAAATCTGATTACAAAAAACAATGTTACGTGGCTTGTTTCTGGCCTGTTCAGGCGATATGTTGAAATTCAAGAATATTTTCTTGCAAGTTTCTGAATGTAATATGCATAGTGTAGTTTGTAAACAATCGATCATCTTTACACGTGTTCAACTTTATAAATCATTTAGCTTCTCTCTAGTCAGTTGACATGGCACTCAAAATTTCCGTGAGCAATTTGCATCATTTTATTGTTGAGAACCTGATTCACTTGTTACAGAAGTTGCTTGCTCACTCAACTTGTAAAAATAAACTTAAACAAATAATCTGACCACCTCCTTATTTCTGTACCACTACAGTCACGGAGGAATCTTTCAGGGCAGACCTTGCTGCCGAACCAGCCGAGTAATGGTTACATCTCACCGGAGACAATGGCACTTGAGCAGATACGTGAAAACTTACTGAGCGACAATGAGGCTGTGAATGTGGAGCAACGGGATCTCATGAGCACGGTGAACTCATTCTCCTGCTTGATTGGGCAAGCTACTGTGGTTGCTCCTCCTCTTCCTGCTGCTGTTGAGCCAGCCCAAGTGATCAACATGGCTCCTGCTGAAAGCACCAGCGCCGGCGAGCTCACCATGGGAACCATTACCGGAAGATGCTGAGATATTGGCATCTCTCTTTAAATTATCACCTTGAGTTGATTTCGGCCTCTCAATTGGTGTAGCTGCATTGCGTACATCACAAGGATGATGGCTCTGCTGTCTTGACTTTTGATCTCGTCCTGATGATAAACGGGTCTGATATTATTATGTGTGTCAGTGTATTTGTGGCATAAAAATTTCAAGCTGCTGGACATTTTGTTGGTTATTGTAATGCAGACATGTTGTACTTTGTTTTGGTTCTGATGAACATCAATATGGACCTAAAACGGCAAGTGATGATGCTCCGCAGAAAAAATGACAAGTGATGACGATATCATGGGACCTGAAAACCCAACATAGGGCATCTCTAGCGGATCACCTAAAACCTATATTGACCAAAAGTAGGGGCGGAAACGGACCGAATGCGGATCGGATAGTGCTCTTGCCACTTCCATTTTCATATTTTCAAAACAAATACGAGTGCGACTAGGATGTTATCGGATACGATAGTGGATCGGATGCTATTCAAATACGGACACATATCGGATGTTTACTCAATTTGGAAGAAATACAAATAATTGCAACATACTAGCTTTAATCAAACAAAAAGTACAATTTGATAACTTATTAGGCTTTCATGTTGGATAATTGGCATATTGAAGCTAGAATTGCTGAACTTAGCTCACAGAATTTTATTTGGATACAAATATATCCAATTTCATATCCATATTTGCGTCAAAATTTGGGACCACTTTTGGACTTATAGTATAAGGATCAACTAGAGATACCCTTATGTTCCATGGGAGCATTGTTACACGCTGCCAACAATAAAAAAATGATATTGTGATGGCAGGATACAATATTTGGTCCAAGAATGCGGCAGGGGGCGGAGGAGGAGACCTTGCGATGTGGCCTTGGGGGAAGGGCGCGCGATAATATGGCATGCTCACTTTGAGCTCCTTTCGGTGGCCACCCATCGATCTGGCAATCTGGATGTAGATGTTGGTGCAACAGACGGTGATGGCTCTTGTCGTGCAGCCTTTAGAAGTATGTGTGCGATTTGATAGTCTAGCTTCACGCAATGAGTTACCTCCTCCCCCACCGCACCGGATCAGCTCTAGGTGGCATCGACCACGTTCTGGTGATTTTTTTTTTAATGAAAGAAGGGCCTCCCCTTCCGATTTCTATTAAAGAAACCAACCGGTTCGATTACAGAGCAGCAGCCCCACAACCTACAAACTAACACACAAGCACTCTAACTGACTAAGGAAGACAACGCAAAATAAAGCAAACACGGCGCACTCTTAGGCATCCCCAAGAATGTCACCAGCATCAGGATCCATATAAGAGCAACCCAGCCGACCATCTCAACTAAACCAGCACAGGTGCCAGGGTGAGGTAAACCACAGACATAGCCACAATTTCAGATGATCAACATTTATTACATCCACAAAAACCTTAAAATGAGAGCATCCCACATTCCGGTGATGGTTGGGTTGTGCCACACATTGGCGCAGGGGTTGGCGTGCTCCTTGCATTGGTGTCTGCAGCGGCGGATCAGAGTGTCTTAGCAAATGCACAATATGTGGGTTTCATCCTAGTCCACAGTTTCGATGTCAAGGTGATCAGCATTAGCGGCCTCCCTCGTTGATGGAGGCATGAATTCTACACAAATATAGTTTCGCTAGGTGGTGATGTCCATGGCTAGAACCATATGTGCGGGCATCTATCTATGGGTGCCACGGATGGATTTGGAATTTGCAGGACCTCGGTCCATTCAACATGTGTTTTATTTCTCTTGATTGCATTTCAACAAAGACCTCTTCATGCAAGTTGGCGGCGGCAACAGGGGGGCTTCTTTCTTGGTGGTGCTTTTGACTTCCGGAGAAACACTAGGTCTGACATTCATTGTTGTATCTCACATGTGAAGGCATTTTCCGAAAACTACTTACACTTTCTCTATTGTGGGGAAAATGTATGATCTAGGCTATATGATTGGATCTAGCAACAACAACGCTCGTGCATCGTTCATTTCTTGGAGGCGTCACCTTTGGAGGACGTTACTCACAACATGGGCGTGGCCAACAGTTGTGGTAGTTGCTGATGTTCTGTTGTAGCAGGCCGCTTGCCTGGGCTTGTCATCTGTGGACCATTTTTCCTTTTTTAATAATTTGGATATGGTTGTCCTCACTGTCTCGACTAGCTCTTGATAATGTGTTGTTGTAAAGGTTGGATGTACTTGATATCAACTTAATATTAATATGTACTATTTCTTGAAAGAAGAAGAGGAACCAGACTGGTAAAATTAACTACTAGCCTGTCAAACACATTCATGAACGCAAATTTGGATACCATTTTGATTTGGAGCCGTGACTTTTAGACACAACGATAATTTTTGTTTCAATAAATTAACACGATTTAGAATGTTATGTCGCTAGTATCGTCATCAGGGTAACCTATCTCCATTTACAAATTCTTCATCATTTTCATCATCCCTTTTACTAGTTATGCCTACCTACGTAACAAAGTCCAAAACTGTCATGCCAATATCCAAGTTTTTTCCCAAATTTAACAAGTGTCCACCACACAACCTAACAACGCAAACTGGAAAAGCAAGCCTAGAATTAAGGCAACAAAAATAGCTCTCCAATCATGCACATAAGTACAAGATATGTTTGTATTATCAATATAAAACACTCGGATGTGTACAAAGTATTATCATAGGGCATCGGAAGACGACAAATATAGCATATTTTCTCGTCGGCAATTATACCATCTGGTTGTTTCTAGGTACTTTTTGCGAGGGTAAAAGGAGTTTTATTCCAAAATTATAGAGTTACAAATCAAGATGCAAGAGATCCGTGGGCCCTCTGTGCAGCCAAATACCAATGCTACATTCAGTGCGGCTATAACTTGCCAAACAATCTGCTACTGTATTTGGTTCACGACCAAACTTTTGTAGAATAAATTCCCGATCACCCATTAGGGCCTTAATCTCCAAAGATAGTTGACCATGTGTGGATCGATGCAATGAATTTCTAGAAAGGATCGATAACGCCATTGACGAATCTGATTGCACCAACAATGGAAGTTCTATATGTTGTATAGCCAAAGCCATACCTTGCCTCATCGCATGTATTTCTACTTCCAATGTATCATTGTAGTGAAACAAGTACCTGTAGGAAGCATAGACAAGACTTTTGTCATGTTGTCTAAGGATCATACCGGCTGACGTCCTATCGTCTATCGCCGAGAAGGGGCCAACCACCAAGGGCCATAATGGTTGGCGGTGGTGGCCAAGCCGAGATCGGAGCAATGTTTGTAGTCATCTGCTTCTCCCAAGTCATAGGCATGTTCCCTTTGTGGATTTCTTCATTCGTATATTTACGTGCATGCACCAAATGATCGCCAATAGCTCTTAAGGAAATCCACCAAAGTCTCAACTGGAGGAATTTCCTTACCATGAACCACATATGATCTTAGTTGCCAAACTCGCCACACTAGCAGAATCACCATGCTTCGTGATTCCTCATAACACCTAGCCAATACATGCATTAACCAATCCCTCCCTATAGCCAGTAGCCTCTCCCTAGGTGGAATTGTGGCCAGACCATTCTCATCTCATCCCAGAGATTCATAGTGTGGCCACAAATCATGAGGGCATGTAAGTTGCTCTCTTCTTCAAGACCACACAAGGAGCATGTAGCTCTTGTAGACATGTGATGAGTACTCTTTCCAAGAGTTGTTTCTAGAGCCCTGGTTGTTACCTTCCAAGTTGTCACCTTCACCCTCTGTGGTACAGAAGCTTCCCATATCAAACTCCACAGCGATCTATCACCCTCTGGATTGGCGCTTGACACACCCATTGCAAACATCTCGTCATGCTCCTGAGTGGCTAGCTGTTATGCGCTACGGACGAAGAACTACCTTGCCTAGGGGAGGTACGTGTCTTCATAATCTCCTGCATGCCCATCTGCCAAAATTGTTCACTCAACAGTTTCAAGTTCCAAGCACCATGTTCATCCCAAAAGTCACACACGTGGTTTAGTTTGCAATTCACTTTGGTGTCTACAGTCGGAAGAATGGGCCTCTCGGGATCCAAGGATCTTGCCATGTTTTTATCATGGCACTATCACCTACTCTCCAAATGATACCTCTCTTCCATAACTCTAGACCATGCTTATGCCTTTCCACACCGCCGAAGCATTACTAGTGAACACAGTATCAATCAGGTTACCATTGGGATAGTATTTGGCATGCACACAAACTATCTGGAGTATCCAATATTCTCCAAGCTTGTTTTGCGAGAAGAGCCTAATTGAACACTCACATATCGCAAAATCCCATGCCACCCTTAGCCTTCAAAAGCATCATTTTATCCCAATTAAGTCGAGCCATATTTATCTTCCCTTTCTCTACACCCTATTATATATATTGTCTCATCAATCGCGTCATATCATCACAAACCTACACAAGTAAGCGAAACACACTCATAACACAAGTAGGGATAGCTTGAGCCACTAATTTGATCAAGATCTCCTTATTACCAGAAGACAAGTGGTGTTCACTCCAATCAACAAGCCTTCTTCTCAGACTATCCTGCAGAGTTTCAAATTTTTCATTTATGCATATGTCCATCTGGGACTGGTAAACCCAAATACTTGGGTTTAAACACTTCCTGAGAAATATCTAAGGTGCTCTTCACATCCGCCGCCATAGCGTCCAAACAGTTACCAAAGAAAAAAAAGGATGGAACACTTTGAGGGTTAACAAGGTTCCTCATAGCTGTCGCATAAGTGTTCAACAAACCCTTGACAATAGACACATGTTAATCATAAGCCCGAAAAAACAACAAAGAATCATCCGCGAATAATAAGTGAGATATAATAGGTGATCTCCGGGAAAAAAATTAGTACTTCCAATCTGCCATCCCCCATAAACTTGTTGATCAAAGTCAATAAAGTGTTGGCAACAAACAAGAACAAAAAAGGGGGACAAAATGTCACCTTGGCGAAGGCCCCTCGATGGCCTGTAAGAATCAACAATTTTTCATCAAATAACACTGAGATCTCACATACTTTACACATGCCATACCCAGAGAAAATTCACTTTCGACAGAAACCCACTTGCTTAGGGCATCCTCCAAAAAATTCCAATACACCTGATCATAAGATTTAGATAGATTTGGCTTATATGCACAATACGCCGATGGTTCACTCCTAAAGGCCTGAATAAAGTGGATACACTCACAAGCAATGATTGAATTGTATAAAATAAGTCGCCCAGGGATGAAGGCACTTTGATTCTTTGAAATAAGTTGTGTAAGTAAAGGTCAAAGTGTTGGGGAACGTAGTAATTTCAAAATTTTCCTACGCACACACAAGATCATGGTGATGCATAGCAACGAGAGGGGAGAGTGTTGTCCACGTACCCTCGTAGACCGAAAGCGGAAGTGTTAGCACAACGCGGTTGATGTAGTCGTGCGTCTTCACGATCCGACCGATCCAAGTACCGAACGCACGACACCTCCGAGTTCAGCACACGTTCAGCTCGATGACGTCCCGCGAACTCCGATCCAGCAGAGCTTCACGGGAGAGTTCCGTCAGCACGATGGCATGGTGACGGTGATGATGTTGCTACCGACGCAGGGCTTCGCCTAAGCACCGCTACGATATGACCGAGGTGGAATATGGTGGAGGGGGGCACCGCACACGGCTGGGAGAGATCAACTGATCAACTTGTGTGTCTAGAGGTGCCCCCTTGCCCCTGTATATAAAGGAGCGAGGGAGGAGGCCGGCCGGCCCTCTATGGGCGCGCCAGGAGGAGGAGTCCTCCTCCTAGTAGGAGTAGGACTCCCCTTTCCTACTCCTACTAGGAGGAGGAAAGGAAGGAGGAGAAGGAGAAGGAAGGAGAAGGAGGAAAAGAAGGAAAGGGGGGCCGGCCCCCTAGTCCAATTCGGTTTGGGCCAGGGGGGCCGCGCGCCCTGCCTCCTCTCTTCCACCACTTGGCCCATGAGGCCCATTACTTCTTCCTCGTATTCCCGTAACTCCCCGGTACCCCCGAAAATTCCCGAATCACTCGGAACCTTTCCGATGTCCGAATATAGTCGTCCAATATATCGATCTTTACGTCTCGACCATTTCAAGACTCCTCGTCATGTCCTCGATCTCATCCAGGACTCCGAACTACCTTCGGTACATCAAATCACATAAACTCATAATACAATCGTCACCGAAACTTTAAGTGTGCGGACCCTACGGGTTCGAGAACTATGTAGACATGACCGAGACATGTCTCCGGTCAATAACCAATAGCGGAACCTGGATGCTCATATTGGCTCCCACATATTCTACGAAGATCTTTATCGGTCAGACCGCATAACAACATACGTTGTTCCCTTTGTCATCGGTATGTTACTTGCCCGAGATTCGATCGTCGGTATCTCAATACCTAGTTCAATATCGTTACCGGCAAGTCTCTTTACTCGTTCCGTAATACATCATCCCGCAACTAACTCATTAGTTGCAATGCTTGCAAGGCTTAAGTGATGTGCATTACCGAGAGGGCCCAGAGATACCTCTCCGACAATCGGAGCGACAAATCCTAATCTCGAAATACGCCAACCCAACAAGTACCTTCGGAGACACCTGTAGAGCACATTTATAATCACCCAGTTACGTTGTGACATTTGGTAGCACACAAAGTGTTCCTCTGGTAAACGGGAGTTGCATAATCTCATAGTCATAGGAACATGTATAAGTCATGAAGAAAGCAATAGCAACAAACTAAACGATCAAGTGCTATGCTAACAGAATGGGTCAAGTCAATCACATCATTCTCCTAATGATCCCGTTAATCAAATGACAACTCATGTCTATGGTTAGGAAACATAACCATCTTTGATCAACGAGCTAGTCAAGTAGAGGCATACTAGTGACACTCTGTTTGTCTATGTATTCACACATGTATTATGTTTCCGGTTAATACAATTCTAGCATGAATAATAAACATTTATCATGATATAAGGAAATAAATAATAACTTTATTATTGCCTCTAGGGCATATTTCCTTCACAAAGATATTAACCACGCATTTTGATTCTCCGAAATAAGTTGCACGGGCTAATTGGCCTAAAGTCCTTCAGTTCCTTTGGGTGTTGAACTTTGGTGATTAGGACAATAGATGTATCATTCACTCTTTCCGGCATGTTTCGAGTCTCAAAAAACTTCAAGATGGTAGCAATAATTTCAGATTTGACAATATCCCAATTCCTTCAATAGAAACAGGCAGGAAACCCATCCATACCTAGAACCTTTAGTGGCTCGATTTGAAACAAGGCATGGGACACCTCTTTTTTAGAGAAAGGCGCAATTAAGGCATCATTCATCTCATTTGTCACTTTACCCTCAACACAATCCAGAACTGTTGCTGGTGAAAGGGTAGGGTCCTTCATGTATAACTCCTTGAAGTAGGAGGATGACATGTATTCCATATCCATTGGAGTTGAGCACCAAGATCCGTCGACTTTATAGAGGCGTTGAATAAAATTCCCCCTTTCCCTCCAAACTACTCGATGATGAAGATACTTGGTTTTCCTCTCACCTTCTTTCAGCCAAATGATGCGAGACAGTTGGAGCCACAAAATCTCTTTATGTGAGGCAATTCATCCAACTGATTCATCTTCTCCCTTATCCTTTACTAGTCCACATTATCTAGCTGAAGTGATGCAAACTCAGACCACAACCTTTCAATATCCCTTGTCACATGACCAAAATTCTCTGAACTCCAAGCTTTCAAGCTATTCATCGCCTCTTTTAGTGACACTGCCACCGACCCAAGATCTCCATCGGGTTGCATCACAGCCCATGATGAGGATACCCATAATAGGTAGGCCCACGAAGGGTCAACATATCACAAAGCATGGGGCCATCCCAAATCTCAAAACCACTGTAAAAGTTACTCGGACGATATCCGAGTTGCCACTGCTTGGACAACAAATGCATCGGCTACTCGAACGGATGAGACTTACGTGACCACGTGGCATACTCGGATACACGAAGTTGAATAGTCGGCAGAAGCATCTGAAACGCCAAAACATTCAAGGCCTCGTATGTTACTGATGTTTTTTCATCAGTTACCCCTCTGGTGGGTTTAATCAATGCGATCCATTACTTTTCCTGTAACAACAGAAGCTAAATGTCGGGCGCACTCTATATAAGCCACCATCCCTTAGCACATAGATAGGGGTTCGCATTCCATTGTATCCAGACACACACGGACAGAAAGAAAGCTCCAAGAGCACAAGACGTAGGGCTTGTTACACTCCCGAGAGGATTCTAAACCTTCTAAAATTCATATGTGTCACACTTGTGCCTAGCTAGATCCAGACTCGTTCTAACCCCCTCCCACGATTGTCAGAAATATCCTAGGACAGCCCATGCGGAAGCAATTACTTCTAGGAGGCATGCACCCCTTTCCACATAATCTTGTACATCGACATGTGTCGGTGCTTGATATTACCTTCCTTGGCTAGCGGCTACACCCCCAGATGTCCACCCCACATGAGAGGCGGGAAGACCAGGAGGCCTGCGAGCGTATCGTGGTGGAGCAAGCCGGCGAGGTGTACATGGCGGAGCTCCGCCACCGCTACCACGAGCGCGTCGAGGCAGAGTGTCGGCTGTATGCGGAGTACACGGCGGGGAGGATAAGTGTCAATGACCTCTCCAGTGACAAAGGAGGGGACGGGGACGGCCCCAACCCTATGATCAAAGGGTTGAGCAGAGCGGATTGGAAGAGTATCAAAGAAGAGTTGGATAGCAACTTGGTTTAAAATTCTAGCCTAAATTTTGAATTTTGTTTTAGTTAGTTTTATGTAAAATATTTCGAATTTGCACTGAAATCCATTTTACAAGTTTTATGTAGTATTTCAAACTTTATTTTAGCACCGAATTTGTGTTTATGTGCCTTTCGGTATTTTTTCTCTTTTTGCTCCGTTAAATTTTGAGGTTCGGTTAGAAACGGTGTTTTTCTAGAGGAGTAAATGTGCCTCTCTAAATATACTTGGCGGTTTACTCCTCTAAAAATAAAAATTAGGAGAACGGTTAGAGTTGTTCTTAGATGTGAGAAAAGAAGGCAAGGGGCAAAAAAAAATGAAAATTGCATATGTTCTGACAAACTATATATTTTGTATTTCTTTTGCGTACTTTTCTCCAAACTAGCAAATCATCAATATTTCTTCAAATTTTAATTGAGATCTCCAGAATACGACGACTAAACTAACACTAAAACCTAAATGCAATTTACTGTAAGCAACGATCTCCGTACTTGCAAACCTGAAAACCATTGGCGGGCAAAAAAATCTGAAAAGGCCACGCTACTCTGCCCTCGCAACATGTCCGATCAGGTGTACTGAGCAAGACACGTAGTACCCAAATCCAACCATCACCTTTCACTCTCTCTGGAACAAACGGAGAGGTTTGATCATCCGGCTACGGCAGGGCCCATGCGTCCATGGTGCGCCACATGGCCCTCCATCGGCGTCGTGTCGTCCGCCGTGTGACCTCGCCGGCGCGTCCAGAAGAATCATCGCCGCTCCTTCCTAATCCCCACCGAATTAGTGCGACATTTCGCCTTTAATCCATCCCAACAACCCCGTCGCCAACTTCTTCTCGATTAAAAATGCGAACGGAAAGCGACGGCGCGGTCCAGTTCGGAAAGGCCCCTTTCCCCCGGCCCTTTACGAGCGGCAGTCCAACTTTATAAATTAATGTTGGCCCGGCCCCAACGACGCCACCCAAAAGGAAATGGGACACGCATAAAACAACAAGGACGCCAACAAGAGCAGAATTCTATCCCCCGGAAGAACAGGCGGAGGGGAGGAGAGGACAACGACGAGAGCGAGGACCCCCGATCCCCGCCGTGCCGTCTCCTCCGTGTTTCCGATCGATCGCCCGGCTCTCCGGCTAGGTACGGCCGCTGTTGATCTCGCCTCCTCTTTTGATGATGAGGTCCGGCTGCTCTGTTCCTGATTTTAGATAGGATTCTCTTGTCCAGCTGGTTGGATTGTTTGTTTGATGCGTTGATTGTTCTTGGCTGCGACCTGCCATCCATCTAGGTTCGATTGGTTGGTTTATCGGATTGATGGTCTGGTGCGTGTGTTGCCTGATGAGATGACGAGCAAAAGTATGCCTGAATTTGCGGTGAATATGGTGATGGATGATGTTATCGAAAATGAAATTATGATGATGGATCGATGATTGTGTTTGGAACTTCGCTATAACTGCAAACAAAGTCGTCCCTAGAGGATTAGGGTTCTTAGGGCTGTGTGCATCAATCGATACAGAGGCCCGGGGGTGTTCGCCTCTTTTCGAAAAGAAAAGGATTGGTGTTCAGATAGGAGAATTCATGTAGGCTTACCTGGATTGCTTCTGCCTTGTGGTCATGCCGAGGTTGCTTAACCATGGTTGCAAGGCAGTCGCTTAGCCGGCAGGATTTCTTCCTTGCGGTTTTCGCTGCCGTAGATAAGAATAAGATCCTTCCCTTTACTCAAAGGGGATACTATGCCATCAAAGATGGACAAGCTGGTACGGCTGCTGTTGATTTCGCTCTTTTGATGAGGTCTGCCTGCTCTGTTCCTGGTTTTAGATAGGATCCTCTGGTCCGGTTGATTCAATTGTTTGTCTGATGCGCGTTGATTGTTCATGGCTGTGACCTGCCAACACCTAGGATTGGTTTGTTTATTAGATAGTCTGGTGCGTTCTGTTGCCTGATGACGAACAAGCATGCCTGAATTTGCGGTGGTTACGGTGATGGATGATGTTATCGAAAATGAAATTATGATGATGGATGAGTGATTGTGTTTATAGCTGCGAACTGAGTAATTGGTGTTGGTCATCAATATAGGATTAGTGTTTCTAGAGGTGTGTGCGTCAATCGATGCAGAGGTTGAGGTTGTTCACCCTCTTTTTTCTGAAAATAAAAGGAAAGATAAGAAAAAGGATTAGTATTCAGATAAGGGAATTCACGTAGGCCTACCTGGATTGCTTCTGCCTTTGGCCTTCCCGATAGTTTCAAGGTAGACGCTTAGCCGACGGGGTTTCTTCCTTGCGGTTTTCGATGCCGTATATAAGAATAAGATCCTTCCCTTTACTCAAGGGGATACTATGTCATCAAAGATGGACAAACGGCAGAAATCTTTCTAGGAGCGTGGAAATACACCTTTCCGTTGCGTAGACAGGATTTGTATCCCTTTATGCAAGATAGGATAGGTGCCAAAGCGGCGAGTAAAACCGTGTACAAAAACTTCAACATGAATGATATGTTTCGCCTGCCTTGGATTGCACGATATGTTTTTGTTTCTGCCTTGTGACCTTCCCAAGGTTTCTTAACCACGGTTGCAAAGCAGACGCTTAGCCGACAGGATTTCTTCCTTGCGGTTTTCGCTGCCGTAGATAAGAATAAGATCCTTCCCTTTACTCAAGGGGATACTATGTCAACAAAGATGGCGGCGAGTAAACTGTCTATAAATACTACTTCATCATTAGTCATATGTATGTTTCTTGGAAAGCATAGCAATTGATCATCGATTCGCACAAGGTCTCTCGGTGAGTAAACACATACAAGGATAAGAAATCAATAGCGACTTGATTGCTTCATTCCTATTCTTGGTTTACCTCGCAGCTAAGACATTTGTGCAGTTTGTCGGGCTGGTTTCAGTACTATATTCTCCATACAAGATATGGGAATCATGTGCATTTTTAGATTCTCTGTCATGCATTTATGCTTGTTTTAAATCGGCATTTAGATTGCTATGGAATACCTGTTCAAAAGGGAACTAGCCCAATCAGGAAAACAGTAATGAAGAAGTCTGTGTCAAGGTTTATCATGTGCATGGGCCATGGGGACTTGAGTGTAAGGGGGTCCTCTTTCCACAAATATGGTGCTTATTTGATGGTACGCAGTGCCTATCTATGACCTCTAATCCTAATGATGTGAATAGACAGCTTATTGGTTTCTGTAGGTTATGATGAGTGCTCATCATATTCAGAACAATTGCAGGGCAAGTATTTGTGATGGCCATCTGACATTTAGCTTCCTTTACATCATTTTGTGCATTAGTAGCCCTATATTGATTATGTTCGAGGTCCATGATTGTCCGTTCACGATACTGAAGGTGTGATCGGTGTTCTGCAGAAATGGCGCAAGAGAGTTGGAAAGAGGCGGAGGATACGGGTGTCCACGCACCTGAGGCTCCGATAATGTGCATCAACAACTGTGGCTTCTTCGGCAACCGGATGACCGAAAACATGTGTTCAAAGTGTTACCGAGACACTGTCAAGGCCAAGAAGATGGCCCTTCTAGTCGAGAACAAAACTGCCGCTGCTGTTGCATCGTCACCCACACCAATGGTGGCAGAGATCAAGGATGAAGCGTCTGCCTCAGCCAAAGAAGGAAAACAAGTAGCCGAGGAGGAGGCGCCGAAGCCACCCAGCAACCGCTGCCTGTCGTGCCGGAAGAAGGTCGGGCTGACGGGGTTCAAGTGCCGCTGCGGAGACACCTTCTGCTCGATGCACCGCTATGCCGACGCGCACGATTGCAAGTTCGACTACAAGCAGGCCGGCAGGGAGCAGATCGCCCAGCAGAACCCCGTCGTCAAGGCTGACAAGGTCACCAGATTCTGATGGAGGTTCTGCTGCAGGAGCCCTCCAGCTCGTTTATTCCCTCTGTGATGATGATGATGCTTGGTCCGTCAGGTTTACTTCAGAATTGTGTGTCCACCATCCTCCTGGAATGTAGTACTTTGCCGATGAACCCGCCTTCGACAAACACCACCATCCGATGCCCGTCCAACGGCCATCAACGGGCCATCGCACCGGGCTGGCAACGCCTTCAAGGGCTGTATAATGTTGGTGTTTGTGTGGGAGGAACATTCATTGGCACAGGTGCACTTCTGTTTATTTACATATGAATAATGTGAATGTAAATATTTATCCTTTAACAGTATGCAGTTCAACTGATTAAACTGTTATATGCTCAAGGCTTGGCAGGCTTCCTGGGTCACCTGTTAGTGTAAAAATCATTGTACATTTCGGTGTGTTATGTGTTCAAATCAGCAATACTTGGTGCATTTTATACTATGAGTTGGAGAGGGATACTGTAGAAAAGATCAACTAGTAGTAGTTTGCTGCACAGATCACTGTCAGAGTAAAATAAATATGTTGGGTGTTCGTTTGTTGAGGGTGATGCAGAGACAAACAGAGTGTCCATGCCTCCACTTCAGTGCTTGTTTACACTAGCAGGTGACCATGCCTCCACTTCAGTACCAGTAGAACTTGTCCAAGGTGCCTGATTGATTTTGTTTTGTTTCACCAGATCACATAGTAGTGCCTGTTGATCAATACAATGATATAATCTCCATTCCCCTGGAGTACATCACAGTAGTATTGATCAACAGCAGAGGCGTATAATCATCTGGTAGGTAGTTGAAAACTGAAAATAGCAGCAGATAATGGACCTCCACATGGCTGGTTGCGTCCTATTGAGAAACTAGTTAATGGGTCACCTCACACTACCTGCATTGGAAGCATTTATTTTCTTCTTTTTTGCCGACCTGCATTCAAAGGAAAGTTGTGCATCTAGATCCCTAAATGTGATGCTGGATCCAGGATTCATGTGCTGCGGTACTATATTGCCAACCAAATCCTGCTCACTTTGTATATACTCCATGGCCATGCTGTGAGATCTGGGACTCTGAATCAACTGTACTCCATTTCAGTCATCACTCATCAGTAGTATTCTTGTATCAGCAAGTACAACACATCAAGATTCTTTTTAACGTTTGTAGTAATGTTTTGTGAAATATCACTGGAACATTGGATCTGGGACTCTGAATGAACTGTACACCATAGTCATGAAGCACATCAGGTGTTTGAATATCATGAGAAATGCCCATCTGAACATATATCCTCAGGTATATATGCCTCCAGTACAAAGAATCGTACCGAATTACCACTAGTAACTACTGCTGATCCAAAAAATATACTATGAGGCAACAAATGATCAACTGATGCAAAATAAGTCTGTTGCATTCTCTAATGCGACACCAAGAACTGGACCAGAGCCAGGAGAACAAGCAGAGCGGCGGCGCCGACGGGCGCGGCGCGCGCTCGCCGGTGGCCACTCGACGTCGAGGAGGCGGCGATCTGTATGGGGAAGTTGCAGGCGGCGGTGGAGGGGTCGGTCTGCGTGGGCACGGCGAGCGCCTGGAAGTCGCACGCCTCGTCCTTCTGGTTCTGCACCTGGAAGTACATGTTGAAGGCGTAGGAGGCGTTGCCATTGGCGTCCATGCCGTAGCAGGTGGAGCCGAGGCCGAGCGCCGTGCAGTCGGCGAAGGTGCAGGCGTAGTTCACGTTCTCCACCAGCTTGCTCTTGTCCTCGGCGTTGGGGTTGTACACGCACCACGTCCTGGGCAGGTACTGCACGCCCTTGGCCGGCACCAGCATGGTGTTCTGCCCGTTGCCGGTGAGGTCCATGGGGAACTTGGGCTGGCCGTCGAAGCGGAGCACGCCCCAGTGCCGCTCGAACGCGCCCGGCGCCACGCTCTTGACGTCCTCGTCCAGGAGCCCGAACAGGTACACCTCCATGTACTGTTTGGGCCGGAGCGGCGTGCCGGTGTTGGCCGCCAGCCGCGGCAGCAGGCCGTCGTAGAAGCGCTTGGCGAGGGCGTTGGTGGCGTGCTTGTCGCCGTCCGTCGGCCAGCCGACCTCGCCGATGACGATGGGCAGGTCGCCGTGGCCGACGGCGGCGAGCGCGGACACCAGCGTGTCGAAGTTGGCGTCGAACACGTTGGTGTAGGTGTTGACGCCGTCGACCAGCGGCTTGGCGAGGCCGTCGAAGAAGGCGAAGTCGACGGGGAAGTCCTCGCTGAGGTAGAGGCTGAGGTAGGGGTAGATGTTGACGGTGAAGGGGGCGCTGTTGTTGGCCAGGAACTGCACCATCTGCGTCATGAGCGGGGCGACGTCCGTCCGGAAGCGGCCCGCCGACGGCACCTGGTTGTTGGCGGGCGAGTTGTAGACGTCGGCGTTGAGCGGCACGGTGGCCTTGATCTCGCTGAATCCGGCGTCGTTGAGCGCGTTCTGGATGTTCTGCAGCGCCGGGAAGGTGACCTTGTCGAAGGTGCCGTTGTAGGACGCCAGGAAGGGTTCATTGCCTACGGCCACATACCTGCAAACAACACATACGGGTCATACAACCGCGGCGGGCGCCATGAACGGGAAAGAGCAAGCAGCGAGCAAGAGGAAGGGGGACTCACTTGATGTTGACGCCGCCGTCGAAGTGGTAGCGGGAGACGTTGTGGCGCACCCAGTCCCTGGCGTTGTCCTTGTCGTTCATGATGTCGAGCAGGTTGTTCGGGATGGCGACCATGACCTCGATGTCGGTGCCGGCGAGCGCGTTGAGGGTGCCCTGGTCGGCGTCGAACAGTTTCACCTTCTTGATGCCGTTGTCCCTGAGCAACTGCACGACGATCCTGGGCGAGAGCGGGTGCGTGGCCTGCGTGCCCCAGTTCATCCCCAGCGCGTCCGCCGCCGGGAGGACGGCCAGTGCCACCACTACCAGCGCGCAGAGCCAGGCGCCCAGATTCGCCGCCGCCATTGTTCAGGCCTCTCTACCCTCCGACGAACTGACGAAATAAGGGAGATCTCTGGACGCGACGGGTTGGGAATCCAGGAACCGGGGAAGGCTCAAGATTTGCCGATCCGAACGGAGTCGGGAATCGAATCGAATCGAATCGAGATTCAGTCGAACAGGAGACAACGGGAAACAATGCCGGGCGGTGGACGAAGTGCCCCGTGCGGAGTATAAATCGGGGGATGGACTGCGAGAGCTGCAAGAAACGGCAATGGCGGATTGCGCACGGAAACCAAACGCGGTTTCTTCTGAGCCTGGGCTTTCCTATCTGATCCTGATCCTGGTGACACCAACAGATGGGGAAGAAAGGGATGGGGGGCGAAACTCACATGTGAATGCCGGAAATTCCTTCCCGGAGCCAAAAAGGCAAGAAACGAAACAGAGGAAGGTATGGAAAGGGCGGAGGCTTTTGAGTCGAGTTGAATCCGGCGAAAGAGAAGGAGAGAAAGAGAGAGTCGAGGCAGAGGCAATGGCGACGCCGGCCGGGGACCGAGGTTGAGAGGGAAGGAAGGGTCAGAAAGGGGGCAGCATTTAACTCGGAGATCGGCCGGCGACGCGTTGCTTCGTTGGTGTGTTTGGGTCTGGGACAAGGAACCGAGAAAGAAAGAATTTATGAGGGGTTGATGGTGAGCAGAGGGTGATGGAACGCAACGCAACGGAACGGATGACGGATCGTGGGGTGGGGTGTGGACTGGTCAGTGGCGGATGGACGACGAGCGTATGGCGAAGCGGAAGCAGAGAGTGGGGTGGGGGGAGTGGTGGTGGTGGTGGTGGAGAGGGGCGTATGGGTCATTGCGCTCGCTGCCGCGGCTGGATCGGTGGGGGCGACGTGGCGCGCGGCACGCGCCCGGGTTGACCAGCCGCGGGGCCCACGTCGGTGCGGGCGCGGGCGCGCTTCGGCTTCTCTCCGTTTTAGCGCGCGTCCTCAGGCGACGCTGGAAAATGAAAGTTTTTTTTCTTTTCTTGGAAAAGAAAAGGGAAGCGCGATTCTTTTTCAGAAAAAATCGTGTAAGGTTCTCCTTTTTTGCATACACGCTACTCGTCTGCTGGTACTGGAACCAAGGTTTTCTCTCTACGAAATCTCGTCTACTGGTACTAGTTTTTTAAGGTTTCGTTTTGGTATCTCCGGGCGAGTATGAACCGAGGAGGAGGGAGGGACAGGGGTCGCGTGGAACGGCCCTATGGCCGGCGTCCTGCCGGAATCGAGTCGACAGCCACCACGCCAGGCCCGTACGCCCTGTGACACCTGGCCTAGGTTTATTCGCCCGTTGCCTGCGCCGGGCGCGGCTCCCCAAAACGCCCCTGCCCGGCGATTCAAATGTCTGGACCACGCACTCGCGGACAGAAACAGCCGCGTCTGAGCCAGAGCGTGTTGCACATGTCGGCACGCGCCGCCGCGTCGTCTTGCTATGCTCCACTGTTTCACGCTCCCCGCCGACGACGATGGCCCGTCCGGTCCCGTCGACAGCCATATCTCACCAACCCGGACCAGGCGCCACTACTGTACTGTCCCAGTGCGGCGATGCAGCTACCGCAGCACCGCACGTGGCACCGCCCGATCTCTCCCGTCGAGATTTGCTCCGGGAAACCATCCATACAAAGGCTGGCTGGCTGGCGGTCCTGCCGCGTCCAGCTGGTTAATTAAGAACTAACTGACGGTACACCAACAGCAGTAGTAGGAGTACTTCTAGCTGGGGTGGGTGTCGAAACCGACGAGTGGTTGATGCCCAGTGAGGTGCACCAGCTTGGCACCTTCAAGCACAAGCAAACTGTTCCGTTTCTGTTGAGAGTTAGTAGTGGCCATTAGCCAAAGCTGGTCAGCCGTGGCCACTTCTGTTCTCTGCTACGCGATGGAGCACCTTTTGGATAGGCCGAGAGGCGAAACGGGGGGATGCTCGTGTAGTTTTGGTCCCATGCTGTGACGGTTGTAGCGTGAGATGAAGCGGGAATTTCTCCTGAATCAAATGAGGCAAAAAAGTGATGTGCGTACGATCCTTTTCTGTACAAGAGACAAGACGGTGGCAAAAAGCAAGAACAATAATTTCAGGTTCCAGCTCCCCCTGTCCAAGTGCACTGACCGCAGATTCAGAAAAGGGATAACTGCTCGAGCTAGACAGAAGTGTGTGTGTGTGTGTGTATACACAAAAATTAACGTGCACCAGCCGGGAATCGAACCCGGGTCTGTACCGTGGCAGGGTACTATTCTACCACTAGACCACTGGTGCCTTGTTGAATGGGCTCTCCATTTTCCGTAATTATTTATATTGCCAGAAATACTCAAGAGTGTTTTTTTTCTTGAATATGCACGAGTGTGCATATCATATATTATAGAAGAAAAAGGCTAAGTATGCCTCCACCATAATTTACAAGGTTTTGTTTTTACAAGCTAATCCTCGTCACTCACCCACCTCTCTACCCTAGCAAAGAAAGGCATTACACCTCCTCGTAGTAACCCAGCGGTTGACCATGAGGAACCCTCCGCGCACATGCTTCTTAGTAACTGCTCAACCGAAGGACACGCGCCCTCGAAGACAATGGCATTCCTATGCTTCCACAACTCCCACCAAGTAAGCGCAAAGATGGTGCGAAGGTCCTTCGTGCTGACGTTGTTTGAACCACGCTTGTCAACGGCCCACTCCACCAGCGTTTCTTGGGCAGTAGGAATCCAACTTGGTGTCCCCAACGCGACGAAGATCGCTGCCCACACTGTGCGAGCAAAAACACATGCGAGTAGAACATGGTCGATCGTTTCCTCCTCTTGATCACAGAAAGGGCATGCGTCCTGATGGGGTAGGCCTCTGCGTGCTAGTCGATCCGAGGTCCAGCATCGATTCTTCATGGCTAGCCATGTGAAAAACCTGCATTTTATAGGAGCACGTGATTTCCATGTCAGGTCCGTTGTTTGGGCCACCTCCCGGCCCCAGAAAAGCTACCGCATAAGCTGATTTCACAGAGAACTGCCCATTTGTCTCCCACGACCATGTTATCTCATCCGGCTCGTCATCAGAAAGCTCCCAACCATTGAGCAGTTGCCATAGCGCTAGAAACTGGTGTAAGGTTTCCGGTTCAAGGTTGGGGCTTATGTCCGTCGCCCAAGAGCCGTCCTGCATGGCCGTACTGACCATCCTCAGGTTGCGAGTGCGGGGGTGCACCAATTCATAGACTCGTGGCGCCAACTCCTGTATTCTTTGTCCATGAAGCCATCGGTCCTCCCAAAAGCGTGTTGTTCGTCCAGACCGCACAGTGCTCCTCATGGCTGCTTGACATAGCATTTGTGCTTCTTCCGGGACTTTGACTATGAATTCCTTCCATGGTCTTGACTCATCTGTCCTCATGAGCCACGGCCAGCGGGCTTGCATGGCAATATTCATCCATCTGAGGTTTGGCAGCCCCAATCCACCTGCCCACTTCGGCGTACAAACCATATCCCATGCAACAGCACAGTTACCACCGTTTGCCTCAGCTCATCGGCACCATAAGAAACCTCGGCAAATCTTGTTCATTGCCGATATAGTTTTTGCAGGTAGGTCTAAAGCCATCATAGCATGGATCGACATTGCACACAAGACAGACTGCACAAGAGTTAGTCGCCCGCTCTTGGGCATCATAGCAGCTCTCCATTTCGGTAGCTGATTTGCCATGTGATCCACCAAAAATTGTAACTGTGTTGCGGTTTGCTTCCTTAGCGATAGGGGTAGCCCAAGATACTTGATCGGGAATGATCCCAAGGGGCATTGCAACTCATTGCATGCCATTGCAATCTCCTCCTCAGAGCACCTGATAGGTAGGGCCGCGGATTTGCTCATGTTGATTCTCAGCCCTGATGCCTCCCCAAAGATCTCAAACAGGGACTTGCATACCTCAAGGTCCATTGGATTTGGCTTGATAAATAGCACCACGTCATCAGCGAAGATAAAGAGACGTTTCCTCATGCCAACACGCGCCAGGGGTGACACCAGACCTCTAGCCATAGCCACCTCGAACAACCTTTGAAGGGGCTCCATCGTTAGAATGAAAAGCATTGGAGAGATCGGGTCCCCCTGCCTCAGCCCTTTACAATTGTATATCGTGTCTCCCGGCTCACCATTCACCATGATCTTGGTGGTCGATGTTGCAAGTATCCCGCATATCCAAGACCTCCACCTTGGTCCGAAGCCCATTTGATTCAACACCTCAATAAGAAAAGGCCATTGAACGGAGTCAAAAGCTTTAGATATATCTAGCTTTAGCAGCACACTTGAACTCCTCAAAGCATGCAAGCAACGTGCCATGCTCTGCACAAGCATGAAGTTGTCATGCAGCGATCTGCCCTTAACGAATGCACTTTGGTGGTTCCCGACCAACTTGGGGAGATCCTCCACCAACCGACTGGCCAAACCCTTTTCAAAGATCTTGATGGCCCCGTGGACAAGGTTTATAGGCTGGAAGTCACTCACCTCCAAAGCCCCCTCCTTCTTTGGCAAAAGTGAGACAAGGGACTTATTGATTGCGGCCAAACCTCTCATGTCCCCTTTGTAGAAACTGTTCATCGCTCTCATGAAATCCACCTTGATTATGTCCTAGCAAGTTGCATAAAAACGACCAGTGAACCCATCCGGCCCCGGAGCTTTGTCCATGGGCATGCTCTTGATTACTTTCTCCACTTCCTCATCCGTGAAGGGGCTCTCCAAGTGCTGTAAGTCCAGGTGCGGCAAGCCCAACATGTCAAGGTTGAGGGCATGTGACCTCTCCTACGCATCGCCAAAAGCTGCACCGAAGTATGCGTCCACCACCGATGCCACCTCGTCCTGCCCAGAGTACAGGTTGCCGTTGTGCTTCACAACTCTTATGATATTCTTTCTTTGCCTATGACTAGCTTGCTGATGGAAAAGCCTAGTATTTCCGTCACCCTCACGTAGTTGCAACAGCCTTGATCTTTGCCTTACTATCGTCCTCTCTAGAGAGCTCAAACCCAGCAGCTTCTTCTTTAGACACTTCCTCAGTGCCCTCTCAGCATCAGATAGCGTCCTTGTCTCCATGGCCACGTCGAGTTGTTTGATAACTTCAAGTGCAACCAAAATTTGCAATTTCACATTGCCGATCCAACGGTCACTCCACCTTTAGAGGCTCACAGCAGAGTAAATTCAGGGGTTGTTTGGTTTAGGACTAGCATTGCCACACTTTGTCACACATTTTTGCCAAACTTGAATAAGGTTAGTTCATCAAAATGAGAGCTACAAGTTGGCAAGCCTAAAGGAATCTTACCACACTTTTTATGTGTATGCCATGTGGGGTCCAAGTGTGGCTTGCCTAAGGTGTGTCTTGAACCAAACACTCACCTAAGTTGGTCAAACTTGCCTAACCTTAGGTGTGACAATCTTTGGCAAAGTTAGTCACAAGCCAAACAGCCCCTCAGTGTTCCATGTGTTAGGCCTAACTTGTACTATTCGGTTTTTTTTGAAGGAAGAACAGTAGGAAAGGCTCCTACTGTATTTTCATATATATATGAGCGGGGTGTTACAGATGCTTTACATTTTTACAGGTGGGGTATCAACCTGCCCAGACAGATTGGGTCAGGGAGACAGGGAGTGGGGGTGTTACCACTACTGCAACTCAGAAATAAAAGAAGAAATGAAAGCAGGGTGACCCCCCTAGTCCTATGTTGGAGGAGGTCAAAATCGTCCTTGAATCTTTTTAGCCACCCACTGATGGTTGGTGCAATCCTCCTAAAGTGTTTATTGTTTCTTTCCTTCCAAAGACTCCAAGCAGCCACCAAAAAGATTTCAAAAAAGAGTGGGCGTCCCCAAGAGTTTTTAGCCTATTGAAGCAGTTGGAGGAGGCATGTGAAGGGTGGCCAGCTAATCCAAAGTTTTTGCCAGCAAGATTGACTGAATGGGCAAGTAAAAATCATATGGTCTACTGTTTCCTCGTCGTGGTAACAGTCTACACAGTGTACAAACAAGATTTCCCCCAAGGAAAAAGATATGGCTACAAAAGGCAGCAAGAAGATTCCTCGTTTCTGCAATGTCAACCAAAGTATTGCAATCAAAATAGGAGGAGGCAGATGTTGGGGAACGTAGTAATTTCAAAAAAATTCCTACGCACACGCAAGATCATGGTGATGCATAGCAACGAGAGGGGAGAGTGTTGTCTACGTACCCTTGTAGACCGGAAGCGGAAGCGTTAGCACAACGCGGTTGATGTAGTCGTACGTCTTCACGGCCCGACCGATCAAGCACCAAAACTACGGCACCTCTGAGTTCTAGCACACGTTCAGCTCGATGACGATCCCCGGACTCCGATCCAGCAGAATGTCGGGGAAGAGTT
The DNA here is from genome assembly GCF_003073215.2 of Triticum urartu. Classification (NCBI taxonomy): domain Eukaryota; kingdom Viridiplantae; phylum Streptophyta; class Magnoliopsida; order Poales; family Poaceae; genus Triticum; species Triticum urartu. Next base: position 578,215,889 of record NC_053026.1, on the reverse strand, counting down.
CCGTCAGCACGACGACGTGGTGACGATCTTGATGTTCTACCGTCGCAGGGCTTCGCCTAAGCACCGCTACAATATTATCGAGGATTATGGTGGAGGGGGGCACCACACACGGCTAAAAGAACGATCACGAAGATCAACTTGTGTGTCTATGGGGTACCCCCTGGCCACGTATATAAAGGAGTGGAGGAGGGGAGGGGACGACCCTCTCTATGGCGCGCCCTAGGGGAGTCCTACTCCCACCGGGAGTAGGATTCCCTTTTCCTAGTAGAACTAGGAGCCCTTCCAAGTAGTAGGAGTAGGAGGAAAGGAAAGGGAAGGGAAAAGGAGAAGGAAGGAAGAGGGCACCCCCCTTCCCTAGTCCAATTCGGACCAGACCAAGGGGAGGGGTGCGGCCACTCTTGAGGCCCTTTTCCTTCTTTCCCGTATGGCCCAATAAGGCCCAATACATATTCCCGTAACTCTCCGGTACTCCGAAAAATAGCCGAATCACTCAGAACCTTTCTGATGTCCGAATATAGTCGTCCAATATATCGATCTTTACGTCTCGATCATTTCGAGACTCCTCGCCATGTCCCCGATCTCATCCAGGACTTCGAACTCCTTCGGTACATCAAAACTCATAAACTCGTAATATAATTGTCATCGAAACCTTAAGCGTGCGGACCCTACGGGTTCGAGAACAATGTAGACATGACCGAGACACGTCTCCGGTCAATAACCAATAGCAGAACCTGGATGCTCATATTGGCTCCCACATATTCTACGAAGATCTTTATCGGTCAGACCGCATAACAACATACGTTGTTCCCTTTGTCATCGGTATGTTACTTGCCCGCGATTCGATCGTCGGTATCTCAATACCTAGTTCAATCTTGTTACCGGCAAGTCTCTTTACTCGTTCTATAATACATCATCCTGCAACTAACTCATTAGTTGCAATGCTTGCAAGGCTTAAGTGATGTGCATTACCGAGAGGGCCCAGAGATACCTCTCCGACAATTGGAGTGACAAATCCTAATCTCGAAATACGCCAACCCAACAAGTACCTTCGGAGACACCTGTAGAGCACCTTTATAATCACCCAGTTACGTTGTGACGTTTGGTGGCACACAAAGTGTTCCTCCGGTAAACGGGAGTTGCATAATCTCATAGTCATAGGAACATGTATAAGTCATGAAGAAAACAATAACAACAAACTGAACGATCAAGTGCTAAGGTAACGGAATGGGTCAAGTCAATCACATCATTCTCCTAATGATGTGATCCCGTTAATCAAATGACAACACATGTCTATGGTTAGGAAACATAACCATCTTTGATCAACGAGCTAGTCAAGTAGAGGCATACTAGTGACACTTTGTTTGTCTATGTATTCACACATGTATTATGTTTCCGGTTTAATACAATTCTAGCATGAATAATAAACATTTACCATGATATAAGGAAATAAATAATAGCTTTATTATTGCCTCTAGGGCATATTTCCTTCAGTCTCCCACTTGCACTAGAGTCAATAATCTAGTTCACATCGCCATGTGATTTAACATCAATAGTTCACATCACCATGTGATTAAAACCCATAGTTCACATCGACATGTGACCAACACCCAAAGGGTTTACTAGAGTCAATAATCTAGTTCACGTCGCTATGTGATTAACACCAAAAGAGTACTGAGGTGTGATCATGTTTTCCTTGTGAGAGAAGTTTAGTCAACGGGTCTGCCACATTCAGATTCGTAAGTATTTTGCAAATTTCTATGTCAACAATGCTCTGCATGGAGCTACTCTAGCTAATTGCTCCCACTTTCAATATGTATCCAGATTGAAACTTAGAGTCATCTGGATCAGTGTCAAAACTTGCATCGACGTAACCCTTTACGACGAACATTTTGTCACCTCCATAATCGAGAAACATATCCTTATTCCACTAAGGATAATTTTGACCAATGTCCAGTGATCTACTCCTAGATCACTATTGTACTCCTTTGCCAAACTCAGGGCAGGGTATACAATAGGTCTGGTACACAGCATGGCATACTTTATAGAACCTATGGCTGAGGCATAGGGAATGACTTTCATTCTCTCTCTATTTTCTGCCGTGGTCGGGTTTTGAGTCTTACTCAACTTCACACCTTGTAACACAGGCAAGAACTCCTTTTTGACTGTTCCATTTTGAACTACTTCAAAATCTTGTCAAGGTATGTACTCATTGAAAAAACTTATCAAGCGTATTGATCTATCTCTATAGATCTTGATGATCAATATGTAAGCAGCTTCACCGAGGTCTTTCTTTGAAAAACTCCTTTCAAACATTCCTTTATGCTTTGCAGAATAATTCTACATTATCTCCGATCAACAATATGTCTTTCACATATACTTATCAGAAATGCTATAGTGCTCCCACTCACTTTCTTGTAAATACAGGCTTCACCGCAAGTCTGTATAAAACTATATGCTTTGATCAACTTATCAAAGCGTATATTCCAACTCCAAGATGCTTGCACCAGTCCATAGATGGATCGCTGGAGCTTGCATATTTTGTTAGTACCTTTAGGATTGACAAAACCTTCTGGTTGCATCATATACAACTCTTCTTTAATAAATCCATTAAGGAATGCAGTTTTGTTTATCCATTTGCCAGATTTCATAAAATGCGGCAATTGCTAACATGATTCGGACAGACTTAAGCATAGATACGAGTGAGAAACTCTCATCGTAGTCAACACCTTGAACTTATCGAAAACCTTTTTGCGACAATTCTAGCTTTGTAGATAGTAACACTACAATCAGCGTCCGTCTTCCTCTTGAAGATCCATTTAATCTCAATGGCTCGCCGATCATTGGGCAAGTCAATCAAAGTCCATACTTTGTTCTCATACATGGATCTCATCTCAGATTTTATGGCCTCAAGCCATTTCGCGGAATCTGGGCTCATCATAGCTTCCTCATAGTTCGTAGGCTCGTCATGGTCAAGTAACATGACCTCCAGAACAGGATTACGGTACCACTCTGGTGCGGATCTCACTTTGGTTTACCTACGAGGTTCGGTAGTAACTTGATCTGAAGTTACATGATCATCATCATTAGCTTCCTCACCAATCGGTGTAGTAGTCACAGGAATAGATTTCTGTGATTAACTACTTTCCAATATGGGAGCAAGTACAGTTACCTCATCAAGTTCTACTTTCCTCCCACTCACTTCTTTCGAGAGAAACTCCTTTTCTAGAAAGGATCCATTCAAAGCAACGAATATATTGCCTTCGGATCTGTGATAGAAGGTGTACCCAACATTTTCTTTTGGGTATCCTATGAAGACGCACTTATCCGATTTGGGTTAGAGCTTATCAGGTTGAAACTTTTTCACATAATCATCATAACCTCAAACTTTAAGAAACGACAGCTTAGGTTTCTTGCCAAACCATAGTTCATACGGTGTCGTCTCAACGGATTTAGATGGTGCCCTATTTAACGTGAATGCAGCTGTCTCTAATGCATAACCCCAAAACGATAGTGGTAGATCGGTAAGAGACATCATAGATCGCACCATATCTAATAAAGTACGATTATGACGTTCGGACACACCATTATATTGTGGTGTTCCAGGTGGCGTGAGTAGTGAAACTATTTCACATTGTTTTTAACTGAAGGCCAAACTCGTAACTCAAATATTTTACTTCTGCGATCATATCGTAGAAACTTTTATTTTTGTTACGATGATTCTCCACTTCACTCTGAAATTCTTTGAACTTTTCAAATGTTTCAGACTTGTGTTTCATCAAGTAAATATACTCATATCTGCTCAAATCATCTGTGAAGATCAGAAAATAATGATACCTGCCACGAGCCTCAATATTCATCGGACCACATACATCAGTATGTATGATTTCCAACAAATCTGTTGCTCGCTCCATTGTTCCGGAGAACGGAGTCTTAGTCATTTTGCCCATGAGGCATGGTTCGCAAGCATCAACTGATTCATAATCAAGTGATTCCAAAAGCCCATCAGCATGGATTTTCTTCATGCGCTTTACACCAACATGACCTAAACGGCAGTGCCACAAATAAATTGCACCATCATTATTAACTTTGCATCTTTTGGTTTCAATATTATGAATATGTGTATCACTACGATCGAGATCCAATGAACCATTTTCATTGGGTGTGTAACCATATAAGGTTTTATTCATGTAAACAGAACAACAATTTATTCTCTTACTTAAATGAATAACCGTATTGCAATAAACATGATCAAATCATATTCATGCTCAACGCAAACGCCAAATAACACTTATTTAGGTTCAACACTAATCCCAAAAGTATAGGGAGTGTGCGATGATGATCATATCAATCTTGGAACCACTTCCAACACACATCGTCACTTCACCCTTAACTAGTCTATGTTCATTCTGCAACTCCCATTTCGAGTTACTACTCTTAGCAACTGAACTAGTATCAAATACTGAGGGGTCTCTATAAACACTAGTAAAGTATACATCAATAACATGTATATCAAATATACCTGTGTTCACTTTGCCATCCTTCTTATCCGCCAATTACTTGGGGTAGTTCCGCTTCCAGTGACCAGTCCCTTTGCAGTAGAAGCACTCAGTTTCAGGCTTAGGTCCAGAATTGGGTTTTTCACTTGAGCAGCAACTTGCTTGCCGTTCTTCTTGAAGTTCCCCTTTCTTCCCTTTGTCCCTTTACTTGAAACTAGTGGTTTTGTTTACCATTAACACTTGATGCTTTTCTTGATTTCTACCTTCGTTGATTTCAGCATCACGAAGAGCTTGGAATCATTTCCGTTATCCCTTGCATATTATAGTTCATCACGAAGTTCTACTAACTTGGTGATGGTGACTAGAGAATTCTGTCAATCACTATTTTATCTGGAAGATTAACTCCCACTTGATTCAAGCGATTGTAGTACCCAGACAATCTGAGCACATGCTCACTGCTTGAGCTATTCTCCTCCATCTTTTAGCTATAGAACTTGTTGGAGACTTCATATCTCTCAACTCGGGTATTTGCTTGAAAATTTAACTTCAACTCCTGGAACATCTCATATGGTCCATGACGTTCAAAACGTCTTTGAAGTCCCGATTCTAAGCCGTTTAAGCATGGTGCACTAAACTATCAAGTAGTCATCATATTGAGCAAGCCAAATGTTCATAACATCTGCATCTGCTCCTGCAATAGGTTTGTCACCTAGCGGTGCATCAAAGACATAATTCTTCTGTGGAGCAATGAGGATAAACCTCAGATCACGGATCCAATCCGCATCATTGCTACTAACATTTTTCAACTTAGTTTTCTCTAGGAACATATCAAAAATAAAACAGGGGAGCTAAAACCGAGCTACAACATAGATATGCTAATACTACTAGGACTAAGTTCATGATAAATTAAAGTTCAATTAATCATATTACTTAAGAAATCCCACTTAGATAGACATCCCTCTAATCCTCTAAGTGATCACGTGATCCAAATCAACTAAACCATGTCCGATCATCACGTGAGATGGAGTAGTTTCAATGGTGAACATCACTATGTTGATCATATCTACTATATGATTCACGCTCGACCTTTCGGTCTCCGTGTTCCGAGGCCATATCTGTTATATGCTAGGCTCGTCAAGTTTAACCTGAGTATTCCGCGTGTGCAACTGTTTTGCACCCGTTGTATTTGAACGTAGAGCCTATCACACCTGATCATCACATGGTGTCTCAACACGAAGAACTTTCGCAATGGTGCATACTCAGGGATAACACTTATACTTTGATAATTTAGTGAGGGATCATCTTATAATGCTACCGTCAATCAAAGCAAGATAAGATGCATAAAAGATAAACATCACATGCAATCAATATAAGTGATATGATATGGCCATCATCATCTTGTACTTGTGATCTCCATCTCCGAAGTACCGTCATGATCACCATCGTCACCGGCGTGACACCTTGATCTCCATTGTAGCATCGTTGTCGTCTCGCCAATCTTATGCTTCCACGACTATCGCTACCGCTTAGTGATAAAGTAAAGCATTACAGCGCGATTGCATTGCATACAATAAAGCGACAACCATATGGCTCCTGCCAGTTGCCGATAACTCGGTTACAAAACATGATCATCTCATACAATAAAATTTAGCATCATGTCTTGACCATATCACATCACAACATGCCCTACAAAAACAAGTTAGACGTCCTCTACTTTGTTGTTGCAAGTTTTACGTGGCTGCTATGGGCTTAGCAAGAACCGTTCTTACCTACACATCAAAACCACAACGATAGTTTGTCAAGTTGGTGCTGTTTTAACCTTCGCAAGGACCGGGCGTAGCCACACTCGGTTCAACTAAAGTTGGAGAAACTGACACCCGCCAGCCACCTGTGTGCAAAGCACGTCGGTAGAACCAGTCTCGCGTAAGCGTACGCGTAATGTCGGTCTGGGCCGCTTCATCCAACAATACCGCCAAACCAGAGTATGACATGCTGGTAAGCAGTATGACTTATATCGCCCACAACTCACTTGTGTTCTACTCGTGCACAACATCAACGCATAAAACCTAGGCTCGGATGCCACTGTTGGGGAACATAGTAATTTCAAAAAATTTCCTATGCACACACAAGATCATGATGATGCATAGCAACGAGAGGGGAGAGTGTTGTCTACGTACCCTCATAGACCGGAAGCGGAAGCGTTAGCACAACGTGGTTGATGTAGTCGTACGTCTTCACGGCCTGACCGATCAAGCACCGAAACTACGGCACCTCCGAGTTCTAGCACATGTTCAGCTCGATGACGATCCCTTGACTCCGATCCAGTAGAATGTCGGGGAAGAGTTCTGTCAGCACGACGGCATGGTTACGATCTTGATGTTCTACCGTCGCAGGGCTTCGCCTAAGCACCGCTACAATATTATCGAGGATTATGGTGGAGGGGGGCACCGCACACGGCTAAAAGAACGATCACGAAGATCAACTTGTGTGTCTATGGGGTGGCCCCTGGCCACGTATATAAAGGAGTGGAGGAGGGGAGGGGCCGGCCCTCTCTATGGTGCGCCCTAGGGGAGTCCTACTCCCACCGGGAGTAGGATTCCCCTTTTCCTAGTAGAACTAGGAGCCCTTCCAAGTAGTAGGAGTAGGAGGGAAGGAAAGGGAAGGGAAAAGGAGAAGGAAGGAAGGGGGCGCCCCCCTTCCCTAGTCCAATTCAAACCAGACCAAGGGGAGGGGTGCGGCCACCCTTGAGGCCCTTTTCCTTCTTTCCCGTATGGCCCAATAAGGCCCAATACATATTCCCGTAACTCTCCGGTACTCCGAAAAATAGCCGAATCACTCGGAACCTTTCTGATGTCCGAATATAGTCGTCCAATATATCGATCTTTACGTCTCAACCATTTCGAGACTCCTCGTCATGTCCCCGATCTCATCCGGGACTCCGAACTCCTTCGGTATATCAAAACTCATAAACTCATAATATAATTGTCATCGAAACCTTAAGCGTGCGGACCCTACGGGTTCGAGAACAATGTAGACATGACCAAGACACGTCTCCGGTCAATAACCAATAGCGGAACCTGGATGCTCATATTGGCTCCCACATATTCTACGAAGATCTTTATCGGTCAGACCGCATAACAACATACGTTGTTCCCTTTGTCATCGGTATGTTACTTGCCCGAGATTTGATCGTCGGTATCTCAATACCTAGTTCAATCTTGTTACCGGCAAGTCTCTTTACTCGTTCTGTAATACATCATCCTGCAACTAACTCATTAGTTGTAATGCTTGCAAGGCTTAAGTGATGTGCATTACCGAGAGGGCCCAGAGATACCTCTCCGACAATCGGAGTGACAAATCCTAATCTCGAAATACGCCAACCCAACAAGTACCTTCGGAGACACCTATAGAGCACCTTTATAATCACCCAGTTACGTTGTGACGTTTGGTGGCACACACAGTGTTCCTCCGGTAAACGGGAGTTGCATAATCTCATAGTCATAGGAACATGTATAAGTCATGAAGAAAGCAATAGCAACAAACTGAACGATCAAGTGCTAAGCTAACGGGATGGGTCAAGTCAATCACATCATTCTCCTAATGATGTGATCCCGTTAATCAAATGACAACACATGTCTATGGTTAGGAAACATAACCATCTTTGATCAACGAGCTAGTCAAGTAGAGGCATACTAGTGACACTTTGTTTGTCTATGTATTCACACATGTATTATGTTTCCGGTTTAATACAATTCTAGCATGAATAATAAACATTTACCATGATATAAGGAAATAAACAATAGCTTTATTATTGCCTCTAGGGCATATTTCCTTCAGCAGATGCCTTCGTTGCCGAGGCAGCGAGAATTAAAGCCATCGCTTCAGCCTACAAAATCGATCGCACATTTGTTGTCTGCTGCTTGAATGGATATGGTGTACTTGGTGACTGGTTGAGTATGCATATTTGGGAACCGGATCCTCTAACATAGAGAAGGAAAGTCACGGTGCTACAGTGCTGGCCTAGTGTAAAAAGAAGAAGAAAAGTTAGAGAAGATTAGTAGATAGTTAGCAGCTTGTTTACTGTTGATATTTACTGTAGATATAAATAATTTAAAATTAATTTTATTTCACCATCAACTTATTTGTGCGTAATTACTATAAATGTATACAATAGATCATCAATTTGCAAATTAATTTGAGTCATTTTAGCCTTAATCATATGAATAGAAAGAAGGGAAGTTAGGGTACTGGAGCTTCTCTAACTTCCCTTCTCAATGTTAGAGGATCCAGTTCCGCATATTTGTACTTGGGAGCGGATTAGCATTGTTATTTTCATTGGATGTCTCCTTTTCCTCCTTCTCTTCCATTAAGCATTTGCCTTCGTAGCATGCATAACGTGCCCAGGACTTCAATCTATTTTATTGAAAAAAGGAGGTCATTTCTTGCTTATCATATGTTCCATATAGTGAAAACACAATCTAGCTATAACTTCGATTATTGAAAAGATAGGATCATTTGAATGATATCAACACGATATAGATTGAAGTTCATCATATCAATTTTGAGGCCAATTTTAAACCAAATTGATCTAGAGAAATTGCACTGAAAGAAAAGTTGCAAATCTGATTCTATTTGACCATATCTACAACCTTTTTTATATATGATAAGAATACCTAGAAGCTCTTGGTCCAGTTGTAACATCTCTCCTAATAACCCTCCAGGCAAAATTTTTGACCCTAGGGGGCATGCTTTTGTTTTTCCAAACCCGTTTTAGGATAGCAATTTCTTGATCTGAAGTAATAACTTGTCTTCCCAAAGCGCTATCTTGAATTTCCTACACATGAAAGTTTTTAAGCACTTTTTGTAGTACACTATACATTAGGAGTGTGAGTCCAACAAGTGGTATCTTCAAAACTGGCATTGATATCTGGAGTATTCAAAATAGCGTTGTTAAAAGAATCATCAAAGTAACCACTGATTTTGTCCCTATCCCAAAGCTTGGAGTTGGGCTTCCAAAGATCACTAATAGTTGGGCTTCCAAAGATCACTAATGATACTAGGCAGGGTCCTGCAAATTAGGCTTAAGATGATCATGTATGTTCTCGTAATCTTTACACCAAGGACTAGTGCAAATGCAATAATTAACTTTAGTAATTTGAAGTTGGCTGGCCTTAAGGATGAAGGGAAGAATTTTTATAACAAAGCTCCAGAAAACAAACTCAGGAATATAAGAGCTAGGTTACCAAATAGAAGAATTATGAAGATATTTATCTGTAAGAATTTTGGTAAGCAAAGAAGCAAGATTCTTAATAATTCTCCAAGCCATCACAGCCACTGTAGATTTGTTAATAAGAGATAAATCCCTTATGACCAGTCCTCCTTCATACATTGGTTTACATATGTCTTCCCATGCTCTTAAGCAAGTAGGATTCATGTCCATATCCTTATTAATCATAGTCCACTAGAATTTTCTAACAATGGAAGTAAAAAAATTCAATAGTAGTTTTACCCAAGAGAACCTTGGACATTTAATAAACAGTCACATAGGCAAACACAAATGTAATGAAACCAAGTCTACCTTCATGTGAAGCCTATTTACCTTTTAGCAATTAAGTTTAGCCTTGAATTTATCTATAATAAATTGTGGGCAACAACTCTATTTATACCTAGAAGGATGAGAGGATGACCAAGATGTGTAGTGTTAAGATCCATATTTGGGGCATGGAAAATATTCTTAACACTACTGCAGGATGCTGCTAACACGACACTACGATCAGAGACCCTTCGACAAAACTATGTGCGATGCATTAATCACAGACGGTGGTGTAAAAAAATCATCAAAAAAGATGCAGAACGTTATGCGATGACGGATGCATCAAACACGATTCAGATTTTAGTTGCGTGTGTGGTGGAGGGCATACGGTTCAGTTCAATTAACTATTTGCGATGAGGAGGAACAAAACAAACGGGCAGCCAGATGAAGCTATGTGCGATATACAACATATTGTTCACTCGGATGAACTGTTTGTGATTAGGCAGCACAAAAGAAACAGTCAGCCAGATCAAGGTGTGTGCGATATACGGCATACGGTTCACTCGGATGAACTGTTTTCGATTAGGAAACGCAACAGAAACGGTTCAACCAGATCAAGGTGTGTGCAATGGAGGGCATACAGTTCATTCCGATAAACTATTTGTGTTGAGCCAAGAGAACAGAAACATTTCACATAAACAAGATGTGTGTAATACGCGGCAAACATCCAATTACATAGGTGGCTAGTACACACATGACATTTCCACACACCCAAGTAAACTATTACATGCATAATTAACTAGGATAAACGATCATCTGATCATCATCTACTTCTTGTGCTAGCTCGATGTTCCTTCTATGCTAAGTTTCCAATTGATGGCATTTTATGAACACGCCACTGTTTCCCACCATTTCCTCATCGGTATCTCGCCAACAAGCGATATTGCGCATAAACCTAGGCGGCACGCGACACACGGAGGCAACAAGCGCATCCTATAGCACATCCACATTTTCCAAGCATACCAACCCACGAAAGCGCCGCCTCTGCCATCAACCTCGTCGACGAGGAAAACAAGCAGACCCTTGGCGCATGGACGACGCCGTGATGCGCGCCATCGCCAGGGTTGAGCAGACCCTTGGCGCATGGCGCTTCAGCGCCGCGGATCAATATAGGCATGTTAGTGTCGAAAGGCTGCAGCTCACCGGACAACATGATCAATGGCGCGCCGCAGAGCAAGCTAGGCGCGTCCGCGCCAATAGGTTGCGGCTCACTGCACGGCGAGACCGTTGGAGCGCCGCAGAGCGAGAGGCGCGTCGTGCCGCACAGCAAAATAGGATCCATCGGCGCTTGCCTCCTGTCGACAGGGCGTCGCAGCTAGATACATGTCCCGTCAGTACCCCCATTCCTCGCCAGGAGTGGACAGAGGCCCTCTATGATGTACTTGCACTGGACGCCTGCCGCGCCGTTCGCATGGGTCTCATACATCTCCAACGTATCTATAATTTTTGATTGCTCTATACTATATTATCTACTGTTTTGGACATTATTGGGCTTTATTATCTACTTTTATATTATTTTTGGGACTAACCTATTTACCGGAGGCCCAACCCAGAATTGTTGTTTTTTTTCCTATTTTAGGGTTTCGAAGAAAAGGAATATCAAACGGAGTCCAAACGGAATGAAACCTTCGGGAACGTGATTTCTCACCGAACATGATCCAGGAGACTTGGACCCTATGCCAAGGAATAAAGGAGGAGGCCACGAGGTAGGGGGCGCGCCTACCCCCCTAGGCGCGCCCTCCACCCTCGTGGGCCCCCTGTTGCTCCACCGACGTACTCCTTCCTCCTATATATACCTACGTACCCCCAAACGATCAAAGACGGAGCCAAAACCCTAATTCCACCGCCGTAACTTTCTGTATCCACGAGATCCCATCTTGGGGCCTGTTCCGGAGCTCCGCCGGAGGGGGCATCCATCACGGAGGGCTTCTACATCAACACCATAGCCTCTCCGATGAAGTGTGAGTAGTTTACCTCAGACCTTCGGGTCCATAGTTATTAGCTAGATGGCTTCTTCTCTCTTTTTGGATCTCAATACAATGTTCTCCCCCTCTCTTGTGGAGATCTATTCGATGTAATCTTCTTTTTGCGGTGTGTTTGTTGAGACCGATGAATTGTGGGTTTATGATCAAGATTATCTATGAACAATATTTGAATCTTCTCTGAATTCTTTTATGTATGATTGGTTATCTTTGCAAGTCTCTTCGAATTATCAGTTTGGTTTGGCCTACTAGATTGATCTTTCTTGCAATGGGAGAAGTGCTTAGCTTTGGGTTCAATCTTGCGGTGTCCTTTCCCAGTGACAGTAGGGGCAGCAAGGCACGTATTGTATTGTTGCCATCGAGGATAACAAGATGGGGTTTTTATCATATTGCATGAAACTATCCCTCTACATCATGTCATCTTGTTGAAGGCGTTACTCTATTTTCATGAACTTAATACTCTAGATGCATGCTGGATAGCGGTCGATGAGTGGAGTAATAGTAGTAGATGCAGGCAGGAGTCGGTCTACTTGTCTCGGGCGTGATGCCTATATACATGATCATACCTAGATATTCTCATAACTATGCTCAATTCTGTTAATTGCTCAACAGTAATTCGTTCACCCACCATAAAATACTTATGCTCTTGAGAGAAGCCACTAGTGAAACCTATGGCCCTCGAGTCTATCTTCATCATATTAATCTTCCAATACTTAGTTATTTACTTTGCTTTTATTTTACTTTGCATCTTTATCATAAAAATACCAAAAATATTATCTTATCATATCTATCAGATCTCACTCTCGTAAGTGACCATGAAGGTATTGACAACCCCTTATCGCGTTGGTTGCGAGGAGTTATTTGTTTTGTGCAGGTGCGAGGGACTCGCGCATAGCCCTCTACTGGATTGATACCTTGGTTCTCAAAAACTGAGGGAAATACTTACGCTACTTTGCTGCATCACCCTTTCCTCTTCAAGGGAAAACCAACGCAGTGCTCAAGAGGTAGCAGTGACTCGGATATTGATCTAATTCTCGGCATGGACTGGCTTTCTAAGCACAAGGCTCAGCTTGATTGTGCTACCAGGCAGATTCAATTGACACACTCTTCTGAGGATGTGATCATCTATGCCGCTCGTGATGATACCATTCGACTGTTTTCTCTCGATGAGAAGGGCGAGTTGAATGCCATCTCTCAAATTCTAGTCGTTTGTGAATATCAAGACGTCTTCCCAGAAGAGCTTCCAGGAATGCCTCCTCACCGGCCAGTTGAATTCGTTATTGATCTTGAGCCTGGCACGGAACCTGTTTGCAAGCGTCGTTACAAGCTTGGACCAGAAGAGTTGAAGGAGTTGAAGAAACAACTCGATGAACAAGAGTGCATGGGTCTGATCAGACCGAGTTCATCTCCTTGGGGTTGTGGTGTTCTTTTTGTAAAGAAGAAGGATGGAATGGAACGACTCTGCATCGACTACCGCCCATTGAACAATAAGACAATAAAGAACAAGTATCCACTTCCCAACATCAATGAGCTATTCGAGCAACTTAAAGGTGCTCAAGTATTCTCCAAGCTTGACCTCCGTATGAGTTATCATCAGATTCACATTTGTGAACAAGATATCCCCAAGACAGCATTCACAACAAGCTATGGTTCTTATGAATATACTGTCGTGTCTTTCGGCCTTGTCAATGCTCCTCCAACGTTCTCTCGCATGATGAACTTAATCTTCAACCCTTACACAAATGATTTCGTCCTGGTGTATCTCGATGATATTTTGGTCTTTTCCAAGAATAAGGAGGATCATGCCAAGCATTTGAGATTGGTACTCGACAAACTCAGATAGCATCAATTCTATGCGAAGTTTTCCAAGTGTGAGTTCTGGCTTGACGAGGTTCTTTACCTTGGTCATATCATCTCCGCCAAGGCCATCACTGTTAATCCTGAGAAGGTGTCTGTAATTATGAATTGGGAACCGCCTCAGAATGTCAAGCAGCTCCATAGTTTTCTTGGGCTTGCAAGCTATTGTCGAAGATTCATTGAGAATTTCTCTAAGATTGCAAAGCCTCTTTCCAACCTCCTCCAGAAGCATGTCAAGTATGTCTGGACACCTGAATGTGACGTTGCTTTCAACACCCTCAAAGAGAAGTTAGTCACAGCTCATGTCTTGACTCCTCCTGATGAATCCAAGCCATTCGAAGTTTTCTGTGATGCCTCCCTACAAGGTCTCGTTGTTGTGTTAATGCAAGAGAAGAAAGTTGTGGCTTATACCTCTCGCCAGTTGAAGCCCAACGAAAAGAACTACCCCACCCATGACCTCGAGTTGGCGACAGTTGTCCATGCATTATTAACGTGGAGACATCTCTTGTTGGGAAGGAAAGTGGACATCTTCATTGATCATAAGAGCCTCAAGTACATCTTCACTCAACCCAACCTCAACCTCAAACAGACTCGTTGGGTCTAAATGATTCAAGAATACAATCCGAGTATTGAATATACTCCAGGCAAGGCCAATGTCATTGCAGATGCTTTGAGCAGGAAGGCTTACTGCAACAGCCTAATTCTCAAGCCCTTCCAACCGGACCTTTGTGAAGCTTTCCGCAAACTGAATCTCCAAGTTGTTCCTCAAGGCTTTCTTGCCAACCTCCAAGTCTCTCCTACTTTGGAAGATCTCGTGAGGCAAAACTTCTTGATGCCATGGTGAAGAAGGTGAAAATGGGATTGCCAAGAGCCAACCCAAGTACAAGTGCTATCGCATTGATGACAAAGACACTCTATTCTTCAAGGATCAAATTGTGGTTCCTAAAGGCAATCTAAGGAAAGTCATTATGAATGAGGCTCACAATTCCCTTCTATCCATTTATCCTGGTAGTACGAAGATGTACCATGACCTCAAGCAGTCGTATTGGTGGACTCGAATGAAGCAGAATTTGTTCAATTAGTAAATGAATGTGATGTCTACAGAAGAGTGAAAGCAGAACACCAACGACCAGATGGTCTCCTCCAACCTCTTGCTATTCCAGAATGGAAGTTTGACCATATTGAGATGGACTTCATGACTGGATTTCCCAAGTCCAAGCATGGAAATGATGCTATCTTTGTTGTCATCGACAAGCTTACAAAAGTGGCTCATTTTCTTCCTATAAAAGAATCTATCACAGTAGCTCAGCTGGCAGAGCTATACACCTCCAGGATTGTCTATTTGCATGGCATTCCGCAATTGATATCTTCAGATCGTGGAAGCATCTTCACTTCTAAGTTCTAGGACTCCTTTCAGAAGGCCATGGGCACCAACATTCGCTTCAGCACAACCTTCCATCCTCAAACTAGTGGCCAAGTCGAGCGAGTCAATCAAATCCGTGAGGATATGCTCGGGGCTTGTGTCATTTCCTTCGGTATGAAGTGGGAAGATTGTCTTCCATATGCCGAGTTCTCCTACAACAACAGCTTCCAAGCGAGTTCGGGCAAGGTCCCATTCGAGATTCTCTATGGCAGAAAGTGTCATACTCCTCTTAATTGGTCAGAGACTGGTGAACGCCAACTTATTGGTAATGACTTAATCACAGAGGTTGAAGAAATGTGCAAAGTCATCCGTGAAAATCTCAAAGTCGCACAATCACGCCAGAAGAGTTACTATGATAGCAAGCACCGTGACTTGGCTTTCGAGATCAGAGACCATGTCTACCTCCGCATCTCTCCAATGAAAGGCACTCGTCGCTTTGGTATCAAAGGGAAGCTTGCCCCTAGATACGTGGGTCCTTTCAAGATCATTGGAAAAAGAGGTGATCTCCCCTATCAAATTGAGCTTCCGTCCAACTTCGCAAATGTGCATGACGTGTTTCACGTGTCATAGCTTCGCAAGTGCTTCAAGACTCCTGAGCTCACCATCAACTTCGAAGAGATTGATCTCCAAGAAGACCTGTCTTATCATGAGCATCCCGTTGCTATTCTTGAAGAAACTGAGCGCAAGACTCGCAACAAGTCTATCAAATTCCTGAAAGTGAAGTGGTCACACCATTCCGACTGAGAATCCACCCAGGAACGCGAGGACCACCTTCGTTCCGAATATCCAGAGTTCTTTCAGTCCTAGATCTCGGGACGAGATCCTTTCGTAGTGGTGGAGTGTTGTAACAACCCGGATGTAACTTGCCATAATTGTAACTCCGACTCTGCCATTTCCAGCGTTAAGTTATGAGATTCCCTTCGTGGTTGGGGTTTTGTCTTCGTTTTGCATTTTGTTCATGTCATGCATTTCATATCATGTCATCATGTGCATCGCATTTGCATTCGTGTTCGTCTCATGCATCCGAGCATTTTCCCCGTTGTCCGTTTTGCAATCCGACACTCCTACGTGCACCGGCGTCCCCCTCTTGTCTCTTTTCGTGAGCGGGTGTTAAACGTTCTTGGAATGGACCGAGATTTGCCAAGTGGCCTTGGTACACCACCGGTAGACCACCTGTCAAATTTTGTGTCATTTGGAGTCCGTTTGATACTCCAACGGTTAACCGGGTAACCGGAAAGGCCTCTTGTGTGTTGCAGCCCAACACCCCTCCAAAACGGCCCAATAACCCATCCAAACATCTTCCATGTCCTCCGCTGTCGGATCACGATCGCGTGGGCGAAAACTACACCTCATTTGGACACTCCTATCTCCTCCTAGCTATAAATATGTGCACACCGTCCAATTTTCGGGTCCCGAAACCCTAATTTTCGTCCTCTCCGCCGCCGGACACGCCCGCGCCGCCGCCCGCAGCCAGTCGCGTGACGCCAGTGGCACCGCACCGCCCACCTCCGTTGCCGGCCCGCGGGCCCATCGCCGCCCCCCACGGGCCCGTACGTCCCCGCGCGCGCCCGCGCCTCCCGCCGCCGTGCGCCACCGTCCTCTTCTACTCCGGTCGCCGTCCGGCCACCGTCCGCCGCCTCCCGCGCCGGCCGGTCCCGCCGCCGCCTCCCGGAGCATGCGTCATCGCCTCCTGGAGCTCGCACTGCCACCACGCGTCACCGCGCCGCCCGATGCCGCCCCGTCCTTCTCCGGCGAGCACCCCCTTCTCGGTTCGCGCGCCGTGCGACGAACCCTAGATCTGGTTTCGCGCGAGGTCATTTTTCCACCAAGTCTTTTCCCTGTTAAATTTTATGCCCCTGTTCATTGCATCATAACTCCATAACCGTAGCTCCGTTTCATGCGCACGATATATCAAAATGTTCATTGGGAGATGCTCTTCATTTCATTCCATTGTGACATGCTTGTTTGAGTCCATCTTGATGCCCAAATCATTAATGCAAGAGTGCTATAAAATGTTTGCTCCTATTACTTAGCAGATTATGATGATTTGTCATTTTTGTCACATTTGATGTGTGCTTCTTATGGGCATGAGCTCTACATGTGTTTTGATCTATGCCATGCCATATTTACAGAGGTGCTTTCCATGTATTTTTGTGATATTTGTGGTGACTAGCACAAGCATGCAAAGTAGCCCTCGTGATATTGCTGATTTCAGGGACTTTGTTCTGCGGTTATTTTTATGCCATGTCAACTTGATGCTACAGTGAGATCCATGCTTGTTTTGAGTATCTTCAGTAAGGGTCTTTTGAACATATGGTTATGCTCTATCCATCCATGCCCATGTTTGCAATTATGGAGTGCCCTAGCATGTCTTAATATTGCTCTATTTTTGCTATAAAATGTTCCTGGCAGATTGTTTACATGTTAATCAATTTTGCCATGGTTGTTGTTAGTGATCCATGTACGCTATGAACTTGATCTTGCCATGGTTAGCTTCTTGAACATGTCTTCTTTATGTTAGTATGCTTATCTTGTCATGCAAGGCTTTGTGACGAGTGATTTGAGTTTGCAAAGATGCCTTCATAATTCTGTTTATGCCATGCTCTGTTTTCTGCTAAGTCTAAAACTGTTGATAAAACTTGCTATGTTTACATGGGTGCCATCATATCTTCTGTGCCTTTTTGGCTCATGATCAGTAAGGGACTTTTGTTCTATGCATTTAGTATATTCATGCCATGCCTTTTTTTGCTATGATATGTTGCTATAGCATGTTGTTTTCTTGCTCTAAACATTGCTTCCTGATGTTATTTCTGGCATGTTAGTATTTTTCACTAAGTCTGTGAAGCTGATATCTTTTGCACTTTTGCCATGCTTGTTTGAACATGCTCTTGTGTGATTTAGCCGTAGCTCGGTGTTCATGTTTTGTCAAGAATCTTGAGTACATCACTACCATATGCTTTGTTGCTATTTTGGAGTGTAGTAGCTTAGTTTCTTGTTGCATTCTAGATGGCAGCGTGCTGTTAATCGCAGAATTGTGCCATTCTTGTTTTGCTTGCCATTTGCAAACCGTGCATCTGTTTCCGGCGATCTTTATATCGATTTCGACCGAAATCAACTCATCTTTCCAGTGGAACACTTGGTTTGCCAAGTTGAGTCCTTGATCTTTATTTTCCTTCCGGAGCACACATATGCATTGCATATCACATCTCGCATATCATGTCATATTTTGCATCATGTTGCTTGTGCATTGCACTGTGATTGATTGTTGGTAATTTGCTTGTGTTATTGCTTTGGGTAGAGCCGGGAGACGAGTACGTGATCGAGGAACCTATTGAGTATGCTAACGAAGATCAAGCTTTCGTCAACTCTGAGAACTTTGCAGGCAAGATGACCATACCCTCGAAATCACTTCTATCTTTGCTTGCTAGTTGCTTGCTCTATTGCTATGCCGCGATACCTACCACTTGCTATATCATGCCTCCCATATTGCCATGTCAAGCCTCTAAACCACCTTTCCTAGCAAATCGTTGTTTGGCTATGTTACCGCTTTTGCTCAGCCCCTCTTATAGTGTTGCTAGTTGCAGGTGAAGATGAAGTTTGTTCCGTGTTGGAACATGGATATTGTTGGGATATCATTATTATCTCTTATTTACTTTAATGCATCTATATACTTGGTAAAGGGTGGAAGGCTCGGCCTTATGCCTGGTGTTTTGTTCCACTCTTGCCGCCTTAGTTTCCGTCATACCGGTGTTATGTTCCTTGATTTTGCGTTCCTTACGCGGTTGGGTGTTATGGGAACCCCTTGACAGTTCACTTTGAATAAAACTCCTCCAGCAAGGCCCAACCTTGGTTTTACCACTTGCCACCTAAGCCTTTTCCCTTGGGTTCCACGTACTCAAGGGTCATCTTTATTTTAAACCCCCGGGCCAGTGCTCCTTTGAGTGTTGGTCCAAACTGGGCGATGTCCGGCGCCCCCTGGGCAACCAGGGTCTATGCCAACCCGACGTCTTGCCCATCTAGTGTGCCCTAAGAACGAGATACATGCGACTCCTATCGGGATTTGTCGGCACATCGGGTGGCTTTGCTGGTCTTGTTTTACCATTGTCGAAATGTCTTGTAACCAGGATTCCGAAACTGATCGGGTCTTCCCAGGAGAAGGAATATCCTTCGTTGATCGTGAGAGCTTGTGATGGGCTAAGTTGGGACACCCCTGCAGGGTTTTGAACTTTCGAAAGCCGTGCCCGCGGTTATGGGCAGATGGGAATTTGTTAATATCCTGTTGTGGAAAACCTGACACATAACTTAATTAAAATGAATCAACCGCGTGTGTAGCCGTGATGGTCTCTTTTCGGCGGAGTCTGGGAAGAGAACACAGTCTTGTGCTATGCTTGAACGTAAGTAGCTTCAGGATCACTTCTTGATCAATATTAGCTTCTCGACCGTGCTTTGCTCCTCTTCTCGCTCTCTTTTGCGTAAGTTAGCCACCATATATGCTAGTGCTTGTTGCAGCTCCACCTCACTACCCTTTCCTACCCATAAGCCTAAATAGTCTTGATCTCGCGGGTGTGAGATTGCTGAGTCTCCGTGACTCATAGATACTTCCAAACAGATGCAGGTGCCGATGATGCCAGTGTAGGGGACGCTACCGAACTCAAGTGGGAGTTCGACGAGGATTCGAGCCGTTACTATGTTTCTTTTCCGGATGATCAGTAGAGGAGCCCAGTTGGGACGATCGGGGATCTAGCATTTGGGGTTATCTTTCTTTAATTTGGTTCCGTAGTTGG
This sequence comes from Triticum urartu, assembly GCF_003073215.2. Classification (NCBI taxonomy): domain Eukaryota; kingdom Viridiplantae; phylum Streptophyta; class Magnoliopsida; order Poales; family Poaceae; genus Triticum; species Triticum urartu. The sequence goes on along the minus strand of NC_053026.1, from coordinate 578,195,754 downwards.
ACCTTGATTGTATTCTTGATGATGTATGATATATTTATGTATTGCGTGAAGTGGCGATTGTAAGCCGACTCTTTATCCCTTTCTTATTCAGTACATGGGATGTGTAAAGATTACCCCTCTTGCGACAGACCTACCATGCGGCTATGCCTCTAAGTCGTGCCCTGACACGTGGGAGATATAGCCGCATTGTGGGTGTTACAAGTTGGTATCAGAGCCGACCCTCGTGGTTACATGGATGTTTGCGGACAGGTGTGCGGTCATGTTGTTCATGACGTTTGTGACCCGTCATGGCACACGGCATGGTACATGTATCGGACTGGATGCACAGACGTATGTGCCAAGAGGGAATGTTCCTGTGGCCCGACGAGGACGTCGGTTCCTCTGAGTGGGGGTGTATGTGATGGCCTGGCTTATTAGGGATGATAGACTACTCATATCAATAAGGAATTCCTTCTTTTCCGAGAGCCCATTTGGACAGAACTCCAAAGTTAAGCGTGCTCGGCTTTGAGTAGTGTCAGGATGGGTGACCGACTGGGAAGTTGCTCCCGGGTGCGCACGAGTGAGGACAAAGTGCGCAGAAAAGACTAGTATTGATCTGTGGGGCTAGTCTAGATCTCGCCAGGAGTAACGACCACCGGCGGGTGTGTCCGGGGCGTTACACGGTCCTTGTTGAAGGTTAAAACAACACACTTGGCGAAAAATTGTTGTGGTTTTGATGTGTAGGTAAGAACGGTTCTTGCTAGAAGCCCGTAGCAGCCACGTAAAACTTGCAACAACAAAGTAGAGGACGCCTAACTTGTTTTTGCAGGGCATATTGTGATGTGATATGGTCAAGAGATGTTGAGATATAAATTGTTGTATGAGATGATCATGTTTTGTTAAAGTTATCGGCAACTGGCATGAGCCTTATGGTTGTCTCTTTATTACATAAGATGCAAGCGCCATATAATTGCTTTAATTTATTGCTATGCGGTAGCAATAGTTGCAAAAGCAATAGTTGGCGAGACGACCATGTGACGACACGTTGATAAATATCAAGATGATGGAGATCATGGTGTCATGCCGGTGACGATGGAGAGATCATGACGGTACTTTGGAGATGAAGATCAAAGGGACAAGATGATGATGGCCATATCATGTCACATATTTTGATTGCATGTGATGTTTATCCTTTATGCATCTTATTTTGCTTAGTATGATGGTAGCATTAGGAGACGATCCCTTACTAAAATTTCAAGGTATAAGTGTTCTCCCTGAGTATGCACCGTTGCGACAGTTTTTCGTGCCGAGACACCGTGTGATGATCGGGTGTGATAAGCTCTACATTCATATACAACGGATGCAAGCCAGTTTTGCACATGCAGAATACTCGGGTTAAACTTGACGAGCCTAGCATATGCAGATATGGCCTCGGAACACTGAGGCCGAAAGGTCGAACGTGAACCATATAGTAGATATGATCAACATAGTGATGTTCACCATTGAAAGCTACTCCATCTCACGTGATGATCGAACATGGTTTAGTTGATTTGGATCACGTGATCATTTAGATGACTAGAGGGATGTCTATCTAAGTGGGAGTTCTTAAGTAATATGATTATTTGAACTTAAATTTATCATGAACTTAGTCCTGATAGTATTTGCATATCTATGTTGTAGATCAATTGCTCGCGTATAGCTTCCCTGTTTTATTTATGATATGTTCCTAGAGAAAAATAAGTTGAAAATTTATAGTAGCAATGATGCAGACTAGGTCTGTGATCTGAGGATTATCCTCATTGCTGCATAGAAGAATTATGTCCTTAATGCACCGCTAGGTGACAGAACTATTGCAGGAGCAAATGCAGACGTGATGAACGTTTGACAAGCTCGGTATGATGACTACTTGATAGTTTAGTGCGCCATGCTTTACGGCTTAGAACCGGGACTTCAAAAACGTTTTGAACACCAAGGAGCATATAAGATTTTCCAAGAGTTGAAATTGGTATTTCAGACTTGTTGGGGATATAGCTACCAGGTATGACCCGCCCAGGAGGGGTCGGGTCAGCCCCAATGGCGGGTCACAAAGGAAGCCCAGTAACATTCAAGGCGATAGTTTATTAAGGTTTATAGAAGGCCTAAGCCCAGAGGCGGCTTAAGGCCCAATATTGTAAACCGCTATATGTAAGGAAAGACTTGTAAAGAAAGGCATATAAAAGAAGTCACCGAGCCGGACACGTTTTATGAGCCGACCGGGACTCTGTAGGCCGCCAGACGTCAATCCGTGTATATAAGGGGACGACCCGGTGGCGGCTTAGGGCAAGAAACAAGAGATCGATAACCAAGCCGGCGGATTAGCCTCTTGGTGATCGAAACCCCAGCAATTCCAAACACAACTAGACGTAGGCTTTTACCTTCATCGTAAGGGGCCGAACTAGTATAAAACCTCTCGTGTCCTTTGTCCCGATTAACCCCTTTAAGCTTCCTAGTTGTGATGACCCTACGACTAAGTCCTTTTGTTAGGACATCTGCCGTGACAATTCCACGATAGTTGGTGCCCACTGTGGGGCCAGCACACGGTGGATTTGAGTTCTTGAAGGGCAACTTCGAAGGGCTCAAGGGATACGTTGTGGGCCGGATGACCAAGAGTCGTCGCGGCAAGCTCTACATCGACGACGAAGGCTGGGGCCCCGAGGCCGGCTCAATTGAGTACGGGTACCGGGTCCCCTTCGGCGGAATTCATGTCTTCATCGGCCGGATCGGCGAATCGGGCCCTGAGCCGGACGTCCACACCAACCTCGTCGAGACGGCTCAGCGCGCGAGATCCACCCGGCTTCAACCTGCTGTGAGGCATGCCTTCATGGGTTGCGTCGACAGCGGTGAATACTCTGAAGGATCAGTGGATGGCGGTGAGACGGCCATCTGTTCTGACGCTACGTCATCAACAGGCGAGACGGATTCCTTGTATCAGCTGCAGGATGGCATGCTTGGGGGCTGTTCCGATGGCAGCAGTATTCCGGATCCCTTTGAGCCGCCGAATCGAGCCGGAGTCTTCATGGCAGGCACTCAGCCCGGGCAGAACTCCACGGCTGCAACAACAACAACCACCGGGTCGGCAGCGGCCGGATCAGGAGACCCCGCACGCCCCCCGGCTCAGATGCTAATGGACCTCATGGATAAGCTGACGACTCTGTTGACTTCCGTGGTAGAGCCGGCGGATAAAGCTCAGCATGACGCAGAGGTGGCACGGGTACGCGGAGAGATGGCACAGGCCAAGGAAAATTTAGCAGCATAAGAGCTCAGGATGGCCGCGGAGCGGGCGGCTTTGGACGCTCGTGCTCAGCAGCTTCAAGCGGAGACTTTCCGGCTCTCGGTGGATCTGAACGTGTCAAACGAGGTCATGAGAAGAAGGCATCAGAAAACTCAGTCACGTCTACCTCTAATGCTCGATCCTAGGAACCTTTTCCATACACCCGGGGCCGGTCCAAGTAACCCGCTGGAGGCAAATCGGATCACGACACCCGGAGCACCGGTTCAGCCGCGGGCCATGGAACCACCTCGTATGTATACCGCTCCGCCTCATTATGCGCCAACACCACCAGGTCACTTCTCCAATCCTTTGGAAAACCTCATTGCTGCGTCGGCTTGTTTGGCGGCTCTCCCAATGGAAGGCGACTCTCCGGCAGCAATCGAAACACGAAGGGTGAGAGAACTTCTTCAGACGGCTCTGGCGCAGCAGGATGCGTACTCTTACAGTCGAGACAGAATCCATTCAACCCCTCGCCCGAGCCGGAGCCCGAGCTATAGCAGGCATATGGACTCAGCTGATATGTCAAGCAACGTTCAACACCGTAACCAACCTCGCAGGCATGAGCCGATGCAGGCTGGAGCCCTTCACTTAGCTGATCAGGAGAGGATCCGACAAGAGGCTGAGCGGGCGGTTCAACTGGCAGCTGAGCAGGCGGCTCATCAAACTTTTCCGGCTTATCCAGCAACCTCTATCGAGGCAGGAGTAGCCACAAGAACAGGAGGTGTTCCTTGCCTGGTGCCGGCTATACATAATGAGCGCTTACCAAAAGACTTCAAGGGGCCTCGTAAGGTGCCTAATTACACGGCCGACTTGTAGCCTGGGGCCTGGATTGAGAGTTATGAGATGGCGATGGAGCTGTTGGAAGTTAGCGATGCAGCAATGGCCAAATACTTCACTATGATGTTGGATGGGACGGCTCACACTTGGTTGAAAGGATTGCCCCCCAATTCCATCGGCTCATGGGCTAAATTAAAAGCCCGGTTCATTTAGAACTTCAAGGACACATGCAAACAACCTATGTCAATCGTGGGCCTGACTAATTGTAAGCAAGAGGAAGGTGAATCCACAACCCATTGGGTGCGCCGGGTCAAGGAGATAATACATTCGTCTGATAAGATGGATGCCGTCTCGGCAGTCTTAATGTTGGAGAAGAATTGTCGTTTTGAACCTCTAAAGCAGAAGCTGGGGCGGCTCAAGTGTGACTGCAATGACATGGGCCAATTGATGGCGGCTCTGGTCAAGTATGCTGATTCTGACAGTACCAAGGATCCCGTGTCTGATGAGGAAAAAACAGGGAAGGGAAAGAAGAATGGCAACGACAAGGGTCACCAGCATAACTCGACAAATCAAGGTGGTAATAAACGTAAGGCTGACGAATTTGTGGCTAACACCAATGCACAGGGCAACAATCAATGGCGCAAGGGTAGGCAACCCCCTCGGTCAGGCGGGTCAGATCCCACCCTCGAGCAACTATTGAATGAACCTTGTCCAAGACACGGCACCCGGGAGAACCCAGCCACCCATCTGTGGAAGGACTGTACAATCATGAAGGCATTTAAAAATTCAAATGCATTTGATGGAAGTCACGGGCCTGGCGGCGGTTCAGGTGGAGGCAGCTTTCATGGCCCGGGCATCGGTTCAGCTGGAGATGGTTTTCACGGTCAGGGCCATACGGGTAACCAGGGAGGTTATAATCCACAACCCGGCCAAGGTAATTAGCAGCAACAGTCCGGATATCAGAGCAACCCAAAACAGTTGAATAGTGGGCAATACCATGTATTTACCACTAGTTTATGTAAGAGGGACCAGAAGCTTCATAAGAGGGTTGTCAATGCCGTTGAGCCGGCGATTCCACGTTATTTAAGGTGGTCAGAACAGCCTATTGTGTGGAGCAGAGAAGATCATCCTCCCCGGGTTGATAATCTGGGTCACTTAGCCTTGGTAGTGGCGCCTCAGGTTGGTGGATATAAATTCACTAAAGTGCTCATGGATGGAGGCAGTAGCATCAACATCCTCTACTATGAGACATTCCGTCGGATGGGGTTGACTGATAAGAGTCTTAAGCAACCCAACACTGTTTTTCACGGTGTTGTACATGGCAAGTCGGCATGCCCAGTTGGTAAGATTGAACTGGAAGTAGCTTTTGGGGATGAATATGATTCCAGAGCGGAGAAGTTAACTTTTGAGGTGGTTAAGATCAAAAGCCCATATCATGCTCTGTTTGGACGGCCGGCTTACGCCAAGTTCATGGCTCGGCCGTGTTATGTATATCTGCAGCTCAAGATGCTGGGTTATAAGGGCACCGTTACAGTACATGGAAGCCGAAAAATAGCCCTGGAGTGTGAAAAAGGAGATGCTGCATATGCTGAGTCTGTTTGTGCAACAAAGGAGTTAAAGTTTTATAAAGATAATGTTGACCCGGCAGACATGACGTCTTTAAAGAAGCCAACAATGGAGCATGAACCGGTGTTGAAATTCAAATCAACTGATGACACCAAGACAGTTGATTTTGTGCCCGGTGACTCATCCAAGCGGTTCATCATCAGTGCCAACTTGGATCCAAAATAGGAAAGCACGCTCATCGAGTTCATCTGTGAGAACCGGGACATCTTTGCATGGAAACCTTCTGACATGTCGGGTGTCCCGAGAGAACTCGCTGAGCACACTCTTAATATTGATCCGAAGTTTAAGCCGGTCAGGCAGTTTCTCTGACGGTTTAACGAGGAAAGGCGCAAGGCCATTGGAGAAGAGGTGGCCCGGCTCTTGGCGGCCAGGTTCATTGTGGAAGTTCTTCACCCAGAGTGGTTGGCTAACCTGATGCTTGTACTCAAGAAGAACGGCACCTGGCGTATGTTTGTGGATTACACCAATTTAAACAAAGCTTGTCCAGCTGACCCTTTTGCTCTCTCTCGTATTGATCAGATCATTGATGCTACGGCGGGTTGCGAGCGTTTGAGTTTTCTGGATGCTTATTCAGGTTATCATGAGATCAAGATGGCAGTCAAGGACCAGGAGAAGACAGCTTTCATCACTCCATTTGGAGCCTTCTGCTATGTGTCTATGCCTTTTGGGCTTAAGAGTGCCCAGGCAACTTATCAACAATGTATGCAGAATTGCCTTCACAATCAGATTGGGCGTAATGTTCATGCTTATGTGGATGATATAGTGGTGAAGTCCAGAAAAGAGGAAACCTTGGTAACATATCTGAAGGAGACCTTTGATAACCTCCGGGTCTACAAGATGATGCTTAACCCGGTCAAGTGTGTTTTTGGAGTCCCATCTGGCCAACTCTTGGGTTTTTTGGTGTCCAGCCGAGGTATTGAAGCTAACCCGGAGAAAAATAAGGCAATCACATCCCTGGCCAAACCAACATGCATCAACGACGTTCAACGGCTGGCGGGTCGTGTTGCTGCTCTGAGCTGGTTCATAAGCCAGTTAGGGGAGAAGGCGATGCCTTTGTATCAGATGATGAAAAATACGAATGACTTTGTTTGGAGTGAAGCTGCAAATTCTGCCTTTGAGGATCTGAAGAAACAGCTTGCTGAGCCGCTGGTTCTTGCTGCTCCGGTTGAGAAAGAGCCGCTATTGTTATATGTAGCCGCTAACTCACTAGCTGTTAGTGTGGCAATTGTGGTGGAACGAAAGGATGCCAGCAAGGAACATCCAATCCAACATCCGGTTTACTATGTCAGTGAGGTGTTGATTGAATCTAAACAAAGATAACCACATTGGCAGAAGCTCGTGTATGGGGTGTTCATGGCAAGCCGGAAGCTCAAACATTACTTTCAGGGTCACCCAATCACTGTGGTCAGCTCTGCTCCTTTGGGAGACATCATTCAAAATAGAGAAGCTACTGGACGAGTCGCCAAGTGGGCCATTGAACTTGGGTCTCATGGGTTGAAGTATGTACCACGTACTGCGATCAAATCTCAAGCATTGGTTGACTTTATTAATGACTGGACAGATATGCAGATGCCAGAGGAGAAACCAGACAACACATATTGGACGATTCACTTTGATGTGTCCAGACAGTTGGAGGGCTCGGGGGCTGGAGTTGTGTTAACTTCCCCTCGAGGTGACAAATTTTGTTATGTGTTGCGATTGATGTTTCCTTGTACTAACAACGCAGTAGAATATGAAGCCTTGCTCCATGGTCTTCGAATGGCGAAAGAAATGAGTCTAAGCCGGGTCCGGTGCCTTGGCGATTCAGATTTAGTGGCTCAACAAGTGTCGGGCAAGTGGGATTCCAAGGACCCTCTCATGGCGGCTTATCGCCGAGAGGTCGATGTTGTTGCAGGGCATTTTAAAGGTTATCAGGTGGAACACATTGACCGTAGGAAGAACGAAGCGGCCAATGCTTTAAGACGGTTGGGATCTCAGCGTAAGCCGGTTCCACCTAACACCTTTTTGGATGTTTTGCATAACCCGTCTGTTAAGTTACCTACAGAGGAAGATTTAGCCGTTCCTGACCAGGAGGCACAGTTGGTGGCGGCTCTTCACATCATCCCACATTGGACAGTACCGTTCTTGGCTTACATGACCCGGGGCGAGTTGCCAGGGGATGAGACCCTGGCCCGACAGATAACCCGGCGGTCCAAATCAATGACGATTTCTGACGGAGAGTTATTCCATCGCAGCGTCACTAGAGCGTTTCAGCAGTGTGTTTCTCCTGAAGAAGGCCAAGAAATACTTCATGAGATCCATGAAGGGGATTGTGGTCATCACGCCGGGTCAAAGTCTCTTGTGGCCAAAGCCTTTCGTCATGGTTTTTACTGGTTGACGGCTCACACTGATGCAGAGCATCTGGTCAGTAGGTGTGATGGATGTCAAAATTTTGCACGATGAGCGCATGTGCCGGCTCAAGAGTTGCGGATGATTCCAATCACTTGGTTGTTTGCGGTCTGGGGGCTTGATATGGTTGGACCTTTCAAAAGGTGTAAGGATAAAAAGACACATGTTTTAGTGGCAGTTGACAAATTCACAAAGTGGGTTGAGGCAGAGCCAGTGAGTAAGTGTGATGCAGCCACAGCGGTTTAGTTCATGAAAAAGGTGATCTTTCGCTTTGGCTTTCCACACAGCATTATCACTGACAATGGCACTAATTTATCCCAAGGGGCCATGGAGGAGTTTTGTCAACGTGAGCATATCCGGCTTGATGTTTCTTCTATAGCTCACCCTCAATCTAATGGGCAAGCTAAGAGAGCAAATTAGGAAATCTTAAAAGGTCTCAAACCCCGGCTCATGGTTCCCTTACAACGGACGCCGGGTTGTTGGGTAGAGGAGTTACCCTCGGTACTGTGGAGTATCAACACCACTCCTAACAGATCCACGGGTTATACACCCTTCTTCATGGTTTATGGAGCGGAAGCGGTATTGCCTAGTGACATCCGTCATGACTCGCCTCATGTGGCGGCTTATGTTGAAGCTAATAACAAACAAGCCAGATAGGATGCACTTGACTTGTAAGATGAGCAGAGAGACTTAGCAGCGGCTCGATCAGCAATTTATCAACATGACCTACGCTGTTATCACAGCCGTCGGGTTAAGTCCAGGACTTTTCAAGAAGGTGACCTGGTGCTCCGGCTCATCCAGGATCTGTCAGATGCACACAAGCTATCCCCGCCTTAGGAAGGACCCTTTGTGGTCATCAAGAACTTAAACAACGGGTCATATTACCTCATTGACGTTCGAGAGCACAAAGACTCACATAAGTCGGAGGAAGAGACCCGCCGGCCGTGGAACATTGCTCAACTTCGGCCATACTACACCTGAGCCACCGGCTCTCCTCATGTACATACTTTGACGTTGTATATACTATGATAAGTAATAAAGCAGGACCTCTGTCCTTTTCCCTTTCAAAGATTATATATCTTTACTCTTTTTTACTATTAAAATGACTATTAAGGAGCTGATTATATCTGAATCAAGTCTAACCTTTTTGGTCCGGCTTATGATCGTATTCGAATCTAGCTGTAAACCTCATGATCACTTGGGGGCTTCCTGTTCAAACATAGGTCGTATTCGAACCAAAGAGAACATAGCTGTCGTAACCCTCTTGATCGGCTCAAAGCCAAACTCACTAGGGGGCTTATTGATCGTATCCGAATCATAGCTTTACCCCTTTTGGGTCCGACTTAGATTGTATTCGAATCAGGGTCGTTAAAAACCTCTCAGGGTCATTTTGGGGCTTCCTGTTCAAACATAGGTCGTATTCGAACTAAAGAGAACATAGCTGTCGGTACCCTCTTGATCGGCGCAACGCCAAAGCCACTGGGGGCTATATGATCGTATTCGAATCTTAGCTTAACCCCTTTGGTCTGGTTTACTGATCGCATTCGAATCAGGAACCCCCAACTTTCAGTTACAAAGTTAATTTATATTGCAAACTGCTATTTTGCCTTCCTGGTCTTTTAATGTCTCAATTTTAAATGATCAGGACAGTCTTTTCACCGGCTTGACTATTTGACAATAAGCCGCCCAGGCATGATGATCATCAGGCATGAAGAAGCATCGACTTCTCAAAAATGGATTGGATCATCAACCTCATCACCCGGGTTATATAAACTGGTGGTCCAGAGGTAAAAAATACAGTTTTTTCCTTTTCTACAGGAACAGAGCCGAAATATTACAGAGGTAACCATAAATGTGACGCATATATTGGCATCAAGAAGCAAACAGTCACACACGGCATCTTATGCACGATGGCATAGGCAAAGTATGCGGTTGTTTCAAGCTAAATCTATTACAGGGCTCTAAAGAGCCCACGAAGATGGTTCTCACTCTTCCCTTGCCGGTTCACCTCCTTCTGCTGATTGGAATCTGGGTTTTGACCAGTCAAAACCGTTCACGGCAATGAATTCTGCTTCTTCATCAATCAGGCCAGCCGGATCAACTTCCGGAGCAAATGTATGTTGACGAACCGGCGGGATTAGATCTGTCACCTTGTACGAGGGAGTTGCCATCTTCTTATTCTCCAAATCAAAACCCGGCTGATATTTGTCAATATTGGTTTCATCTCCAAGAATGGTAGCCTGAGGTCGAACTCCTCTCACACAAGCAACGAAGTCATCCTGTTCAAATGGAGACACGTCTTCCTTCACAGTATGGTACCCCCTGGCTACATCCGCCGGGTCTAGATCTGGCACCCAGGCTTTGGAGCGGCTCAGGGCAGTCGAGGCTCTGGCTCTCGCACAGGATCGTTTGACTTCTTGGAACCTGGCGGGTAAGATTGACAACTTTTCAAGACATCACTGAGCCGGTTGGGTCCTTGGTTGGCAGGAGAGATAGCAGCAAGTGCTCGTTGAGTGCCAATGTACAACTGCTCCACTAAGGTATAGACTGCCTTCAGTTTAGTCACATTATCTTGGCTCAGATTCTTGCTTCGCGGGCCTGCACATATTTTGTAAACAAGGGGTCAGCTGGCGGTTTATATTCCGGGTAAAAAGAAGGTATAAAAGATCAGTACAGATGGCTTACCAAAGATGGCGAAAACCATTTGAGACACCCGGTTCTTTAAACCGGTCAGCTCAGTGGTAACCTCTTCAAGAGCCACTTCAGCTTTTTCGGCGCGTTGTGTCAGCAGCGTCTTTTCTTCAGCCCAGGATTTCTTTTTGGCAGTCAAGCTGGTTTTTAGTTTTTCTATCTCAGCAAGACTTAATTGAAGTTTAGAATTAGCAGACTTGATTTCTACCTCTTGGTCCGCCAGCCGGGTCTTGGCGTCAGTTAATTGGGAACCCAATTCAGATAAGGCATTCTACAAAACATACACAGGTGTGTCAAGGTTTAAACTAAAAGTTCAAGATTCAAGTCTCAAGTACTTTGCACTGCAAAACCACTTAACACTTGGGGGCTAATGTATGCCAAAACAATTTCTTATGACTCTAATATATTTCAAGTCTCGAGTACCTTACAAAGTAAAAACACTTGGCACTTGGGGGCTAATGCACGATATTCAGAAAGTCTCTCAAGATTAAGCCGAATTACAATATTTGTTGGGTTCGGCACAAGACAGTTATGAAATTAAGTACCGGCTCATTTATGATCAAGTGAACCGGCCCTTGAGGACTACAGGTGAAGTTTATACTACTTTATTAGACTTTAAAAAAAATCTAAAGGTAAAGCTTTAGCCTATATCATAAGTCTACAGATCATTCAAGTTTTATCATAATCTGAAGACCTGGGGGCTGGCAGAATATAAGTAAGCCGGAAGTGTTGGGGATCGTAGCAGAAATTTAAAATTTTCTACGCATCACCAAGATCAATCTATGGAGTAATCTAGCAACGAGGGGAAGGAGAGTGCATCTACATACCCTTGTAGATCGCTAAGCGGAAGCGTTCAAGTGAACGGGGGTGATGGAGTCGTACTCGTCGTGATCCAAATCACCGATGATCCTAGCGCCGAACGGACGGCACCTCCGCGTTCAACACACGTACGGAACGGAGACGTCTCCCACGCCTTGATCTAGCAAGGAGGAAGGAGAGGTTGAGGAAGAGAGTCCAACAGCAGCACGACGGCGTGGTGGTGATGGAGTGGCAGTTCTCCAGCAGGGCTTCGCCAAGCTCATGCGGAGGAGGAGAGGTATTGGAGGGGAGGGGCTGCGCCAGGTTCAAGGGTGTGGCCGCCCTCCCACCCCTCCACTATTTATAGGTGGGGAGAGAGGGGCCGGCCCCCCTAGATCCCATCTAGGGTTGGGGGCGGCGGCCAAGGGGGGAGGAGTGCCTCCCAAGTCAAGTGGAGGCCCTCCCCCTTAGGGTTTCCCCTCTCCCATGCGCATGGGCCTTGGGGGGGCTGGTGCCCTTGGCCCATTAAGATTAGGGCGCCCCCCCCCCTACAGCCCATGCTGCTGTATTGGACGTGGTGGAACATTTTCCAGACCTCCGGACCCCTCCGGAATCCTCCGGAACCTTCCGGAAGCTTCCTGGTACAATACCGGAAAAAACCGAACTTTTTTCAGAACCCGAACAACAACTTTCCATTTATAAATATTTACCTCCGGACCATTCCGGAACTCCTCGTGACGTCCGAGATCTCATCCGGGACTCTGAACAACATTCGGTAATCACATACAAGTCTTCCTAATAACCCTAGCGTCATCGAACCTTAAGTGTGTAGACCCTACGGGTTCGGGAACCATGCAGACATGACCGAGACAACTCTCCGGCCAATAACCAACAGCAGGATCTGGATACCCATGTTGGCTCCCACATGTTCCATGATGATCTCATCGGATGAACCACGATGTCAAGGATTCAATCAATCCCGTATTCAATTCCCTTTGTCCAGCGGTATTGTACTTGCCCGAGATTCGATCGTCGGTATCCCGATACCTTGTTCAATCTCGTTACCGGCAAGTCTCTTTACTCGTTCCGTAACACATCATCCCGTGATCAACTCCTTGGTCACATTGTGCACATTATGATGATGTCCTACCGAGTGGGCCCAGAGATACCTCTCCGTTACACGGAGTGACAAATCCCAGTCTCGATTCGTGCCAACCCAATAGACACTTTCGGAGATACCTATAGTGAACCTTTATAGCCACCCAGTTACGTTGTGACGTTTGGCACACCCAAAGCACTCCTACGGTATCCGGGAGTTGCATAATCTCATGGTCTAAGGAAATGATACTTGACAATAGAAAAGCTTTAGCATACGAACTACACGATCTTTGTGCTAGGCTTAGGATTGGGTCTTGTCCATCACATCATTCTCCTAATGATGTGATCCCGTCATCAGCGACATCCAATGTCCATGGTCAGGAAACCGCAACCATCTTATTGATCAACGAGCTAGTCAACTAGAGGCTTACTAGGGACATGGTGTTGTCTATGTGTCCACACATGTATCTGAGTTTCCTATCAATACAATTCTAGCATGGATAATAAACGGTTATCATGAACAATGAAATATAATAATAACCAATTTATTATTGCCTCTAGGGCATATTTCCAACAGGAAGAGCATACCTCACACTTCAGCTGCAATTGCTTGACCATCTCGATTTCTGAGTCACGACTGGAGTGCACATGACTGAGATAGCCGGACAGCACGTCATTGACATTGAGATGGATGTAATGGGAGACATCAAACCGCATCTTCTACTTCTCTAAGGCTTCTTGTTTAGCAGTGTGTCGAGCTAATACGGTGGGGTTCCCTGGCTCAACAAACCGGCTACCAGTAACCAAGACGTCACTGTCAGAGGATGTTGGTGGGTTAGCTGAACTGGACGGTTCAGTTATAGTGGGTTGAGAGTGGTCTCATCAGCTGACGGTTCAGGAGGGTCGATTGAGCCGTCACAGCCGGATCTTCTGGCGCTTCAGTTTGAGGGGGAGAAGTTGGCATAGCCGGTTCAGGTGCAAGAACTGACGGGTCTTCCACCGGTTTAACCACTTTGGCCTTCTTGGATTTGGCTTGGCCACTAAGAAAGATTTTATAAGACAATTAGCGCAACGGTGCAATTTTTAAAGATATAGAGGAAAGATGATTTTTTCCTTACCCAGGGGCAGTCTTGAAGGCCGGAAATTGCGTCTGAGATGAGTCGCCAGAAGAGCGAGAAACCTCCTTCAAAGGCCAAATAACGTCAGTAACACAAGAGAATAGATTCATTAATGAAAGCTGAAGAGGAATATAAAAGAGACCTCATTTTGGCGTTTTTGAGGAGTTTGTTGTACAACAAAAGGCGGCTCGTCATCGTTCCGGGCTTGATGACGGCTCTCGTGTTGCTATTTTTTCAAAAGAAAATGAGGGTCCAAATAAGCCAAAGGGTGCGAAAACCTTAATCTCCGGGTTACCCGTCGAAGTTTCTGTCTCGGCAAATGGTCTGAGTCGGAGGAAATAATTACCTCTTCTTCTCCGGCCTGACTGGCCCCCGTGTCGTCCTGGTAATAATCATTGTCAATAAGGTTATTAAAAAACTGGCCAAGGGAGTCAAGGGCTACCTCCGACTCAGAAGTATCATCGTCAAGCTTTAACAGGTCCTCAGCGGTGCTCTTCTTCTTCTTCTTAGACCTCCGGGTCATCTTCTTGGCGGTCATGGCGGCGGCTCTAGCCTTCTTGGCGGCTTCATGGTCATACTTGGCTTTCCAGAAATCAGATTTGGCCTGTAAACAAATAAACAAGATAAAAGGTCATGCGGGTATTTAAAACGGCTGAGAAAAATACAAAGAGAAAGAGGTCAGAGGTTCTTTACCTCTGGCGCCGGGTTAAGTTTGCAGAAGGGGTTTAACCCGACTTTACTGCAGTCTTCATATTTGCCGTTCACCAGAAGGGTCGACATTGAAACAATATCTTCTTCAGTTAATGGAACGGAGCTGTGACAAAGAGAGTTATTTGGGCCTCCACCATATTTATACATCAATTTGGATCGGCGGCTTAGAGGGATGACCCGCCATGAGACCCAGCAAGGGGTCAAGTCAACTCCGGTTAAGCCGTTCCCCAATAAGGTGTTAATCCTTTTGATTGATGGAATAAGCTTCTTGCGTTCGATGGCAGTGAGTTTGTCAGGGAGCGCAAACTTGGAGTCAAGACACTCTGCGTGATAACCCGACAGTGGCTTCTCATTTGCTGGTGAAGTGTCTTGACAATAGAACCAAGTCTGATTCCAGACTTTGGGATGACTCGGCAAGACTATTAGAGGGAAGACGGCGCCCTATCGACGCTGAATTGAGATGCCTCCAAGTTCCAAGCTAGGGCCATTGGTACATTCATTCTAGCGGTTCAGATAAAAATACTCTCTAAAGAGTTCCACAGTCGGTTCTTCTTGAAGGTACACCTCACAGAGAACTTGGAAATTGCAGATATTGGATATGGAATTGGGCCCGAGATCTTGAGGGTGGAGTTTGAAAAAATGGAGGACATCTCTAAAGAACTTTGAGTCGGGTGGTGAAAAGCCACGGTTCATGTGGTCAGAAAAGACAATGACTTCACCATCTTTTGGATTGGGCCATTCCTCGTCCGGGTCAGGTGCACCGTAAGACACAACATTCTTCCCTGGCAAAAATCCTATGGAGAATAAGTCCTTCAAATTATCCTCAGTTACTGTTGAGGGAACCTAGTTGCAGACAGTCGGTGCTTTTCACGGCATGATTTTCAAAAGACGAACTGAAAAGAAAGTGACATGCCGGTTCAATTCAATGATGATGGTGAAGTTAAGTGATGATGGTACAAAGGAGTAATGGTGGCTTAAGTAAGGGCTAATGTCATATAAGGAAAAGTAAGGCGGCGCAATAACCCGCCATGACTACAGATATTTGAGAAAACAGATTCGGCTAAGTGTTGAGACAAACAAGTTTCCTAATTGCTTGATATTATTCTAGATCAAATGGCTATTCAAAATGGAAAATATTCTAGACCTAAAAGTCTAGTGTAGATGAGTTCATGAGTCCTAATGAGGCCTTTATATCGGGAAAAGGGATCAACTAGTATCAAGAGTAGGCACAAAACAACTACCGCACAAGTATATATCTCTTTTTGGATCAAGAAGAGGCTGCAGTGGAAGAACTATGAAGAAACTATGATGAACTATGAAGAACACGCAGAAACCTAGAAAGCCCTAATGCAAATCTGAGGAGCAAGAAGGGAAATGCTTACGGCCACAAATCTTCCGCGGAGAGTTGCCGCCGTTCTCTGGACCGATTCCAGTTGATGCAGCAGCCAAAGTCGACGGAGGTGAGGTGCTTTCTGACAACGGCGGAGCTCGAGCAGCAGTGGGGGTTGCGAGAGGTAGAAGACAAAGAAGAGAGAAGAATGAGAAAGACCGGGGCGTGCCTAATAAGGGGATAAGTGAACAGGCGGGCGCGAAAATCGAGGAAGACCCGAATAATGATTATCCAACTAAACGGACGCCTCGATTCTCGGAAGGCTTAAAGGATATAGATCTGTTGAGAGATGACATCATAATAGTTTTTCGTGTTTTCAAGAAATGACTTCATGGCGGGTTACAAAAATTCCTGCGAAGAGAGGAAGATGGATTTCATCGAAGTATTGAAGATTGACAAAGAACAAAGTTCAAAGTCAACCTGGGGCTTAATGTGGGGGATACAGCTACCAGGTATGACCCACCCAGGAGGGGCCGGTCAGCCCCAATGGCGGGTCACAAAGGAAGCCCAGTAACATTCCAGGCGATAATTTATTAAGGTTTATAGAAGGCCTAAGCCCAGAGGCGGCTTAAGGCCCAATATTGTAAACCGCCATATGTAAGGAAAGACTTGTAAAGAAAGGCATATAAAAGAAGTCACCGAGCCGGACACGTTTTATGAGCCGACTGGGACTCTGTAGGCCGCCAGGCGTCAATCCGTGTATATAAGGGGACGACCCGATGGCGGCTTAGGGCAAGAAACAAGAGATCGATAACCAAGCCGGCAGATTAGCCTCTTGGTGATCGAAACCCCATCAATTCCAAACACAACTAGACGTAGGCTTTTACCTTCATCGTAAGGGGCCGAACTAGTATAAAACCTCTCATGTCCTTTGTCCCGATTAACCCCTTTAAGCTTCCTAGTTGCGATGTCCCTACGACTAAGTCCTTTTGTTAGGACATCTGCTGTGACAATTCCACGACAAGACTCATGTCTGAGTCGAGAGGTATGAGACCTCTGACAAGTACTTTGCCTACAAGATGGAGGAGAATAGCTCAACCAGTGAGCAAGTGCTCAGATTGTCTGAGTACTACAATCGCTTGAATCAAGTGGGAGTTAATATTCCAGATAAAATAGTGATTGACAGAGTTCTCTAGTCACTATCACCAAGTTACTGGAGATTCATGATGAACTATAATATGCAAGGGATGACAAAAATGATCCTCGAGCTCTTTGTGATGCTGAAATCGACGAAGGTAGAAATCAAGAAAAGCATCAAATGTTGATGGTTGACAAGACCACTAGTTTCAAGTAAAAGGGCAAGGGAAAGAAAGGGAACTTCAAGAAGAATGACAAGCATGTTGCCACTCCCATGAAGAAGCCCAAAGCTAGACCCAAGCCTGAAACTGAGTGCTTCTACTGTGAAGGAAATGGTCACTGGAAACGGAACTGCCCCAAATACTTGGTGGATAAGAAGGATGGCAAAGTGAACAAAAGTATATATGATATACATGTTATTGATGTGTACTTTACTAGTGTTCATAGTAGCCCCTGGGTATTTGATACTGGTTCAGTTGCTATGATTAGTAACTCGAAACAGGAGTTACAAAATGAACAAAGACTAGTTGAGGGCAAGGTGACGATGTGTATTGGAAGTGATTCCAAGGTTGATAAGATCACCATCACACACACTCTTTACCTTCGGTATTAGTGTTGAACCTAAAATAAATGTTATTTGGTGTTTGCGTTGAGCATAATATGATTAGATCATGTTTATTGCAATACGGTTATTCATTTAAGTCAAAGAATAATTGTTATTCTGTTTACATGAATAGTACATTTTGAGGTCATACACCCAAGGTGAATGGTTTACTGAATCTCGATCGTAGTGATACACATATTCATAATATTGATGCCAGAAGATGCAAAGTTGATAATGATAGTGCAACATATTTGTGGCACTGCCGTTTAGGTCATATTTGTGTAGAGCGCATGAAGAAACTCCATGCTGATGGGCTTTTGGAATCACTTGATTATGAATCACTTGATGCTTGCGAACCATGCCTCATGGGCAAAATGACTAAGTGTAACATCCCAAATTTTCAATTTGGAATGTTATACATAGGTCATTCATGCATACCATATTTTACTGCATTTTTCTTTGCGATCCTTGAAATTCTAAGCAACTCAAGGACCCACGGAGAGAGTTGGGGATTTCACGTTTTTTATATTTGAATTTTATCAAATATCAACACAAGGATCATTTTGGTTTTAATTATTTTCGCCTCCGAAAATATTTCTAATTAAAATATATGAGAGGAGATGATATGACTTCTCCAAAATAAATGAAATATCAGAGGAAAAATATTAAAATCAAATAAGTAATTTCATTTGGATTTTTATTGCTATTTTATTTGAATTAGGAAAAAATGCGTTTTTCAAAATTGCATTAGAGGCCTAAATAAATGTTCACTTTGTCCGCAATATTATTAGAGGACCGTGAAAATTTATTTCAGGATTTTTGGAGTCTGTTTAGTATTTCTTTCGTTAGTGTTTCTGTGCCAGGATTTATTAAAAAAAAGGTGAACCGACCTAACCGGGCCGTGTCCGACTAGGACTCCTGGCCCAACCGGCCTTTATAAGCCGGGAGGCCCGACCCCGCCAAACCCTAGCCTGCCAGCCTCCACCCGCGCAGCCGCCGCCGCCGCTCGCCACCGCCCCGTCCCGCCATCGCCACCCGCCGTCTCGTCGGAGCCCCGCCGCCGCCGCCCCGCCGCCAGACCCGATCTCGCCGAAGGTATAACCGCCGCCGCCGCCGGTTTTCGCGAGAAAACCGTTTGTTTTTTTAGAAACCCTAGTTTCGTTTTGTTTAGATCGGTTCATTTTTTCGGTTTAGTTAAATAGCGGACGTTCGTCAGTACGTTCGTTTTAACGAACGCTGTTCATCCATTAGCCGCAGACAGCGAATGTTTGTTTGTTAGCCTGCTCGTCAGTTTTTCTTTTTCCAGGGTTTTTCCGCGATTATTTTCGATCGCGATTTCTGCCCTAATCTTCGTTTTAGTATATCTTTTCGCTCGTTTATCCGATTCAGGTGAAACAAGCGCCTAGATCTTCGTCTCGAAGCCCTCTTTCTGTTTAATCAACTTGAACAAGATTTTGGTACTGTAAAATTTGACTTTAGTCCAGATTAGTAATCGGATCTTGTTTCTTTCATAGTTTGAGTTTCGTTGCTCCGTTTGATTTGATTATTTTTGCAAACCGGAGTTCTTCAGTTGAAATTTCTGGTTAGATCTTCTTATTTGAGTTTTACCCGTGCATCTTTGCCTGAGTGCTTATGTATGCTATTGTTTGTTTGCGATAGAATTCCTGGAGTGCGAACCGTGCTACTATGAGTCTTTAGGATTTGCAGATCGTCAGCAAGGCAAGCGACACTTTGATCATACCCCTTTATTACCCAGTTTTTATGCATTAGTTCAACCCTCACACATTGCATGAGTAGGATCTCTTAACATGTGGGTCTGGAAAGTAGATTATGAGGTAGAACCTATTACCTGTTTTATTATCAAACCTTTGGGAGTTACTTCTATGTTATGCTTATTGCCATGCTATGCCGTGTTGGGGAACGTAGCAGAAAACAAAAAATTTCCTACGGTTTCACCAAGATCCATCTAGGAGTTCATCTAGCAACGAGTGATTAGATGCATCTACGTACCTTGTAGATGGCAAAGCGGAAGCGTTCAAAGAACGGGGATGATGTAGTCGAACACGACGTGATTCAAATCACCGATGATCAAGCACCGAACGGACGGTGCCTCCGCGTTCAACACACGTACGGAACGGATGACGTCTCCTCCTTTATTGATCCAGCAAGGGGGAAGGAGAGGTTGATGAAGATCCAGCAGCACGACGGCGTGGTGGTGGATGCAGGGCGTCACAGTAGCAGGGCTTCGCCTATACTACGAGAAAGAGACGTAACGGGGAGAGAGGGAAGCACCAAAGGCTGAGGTATGAAGTCCTCCCTCTCCTCAACTATATATAGGAGGGCCAAGGGGGGGTGGTGCGCAGCCTAGGAGATCCAATCTCCTAGGTGCGGCTGCCAAGGGGAGGTTTCCCTCCCCCCCAAGGCACCTAGATGTGAACCCTAGGCTCATGGCCTTTGGGGCTGGTGCCCTTGGCCCATCTAGGCCAAGGCCGCACCCCCCAGCCATGTGGCCCCCGGGACAGGTGGCCCCAACCGGTGGGCCCCGGGGACCCCTCCGGTGGTCCCGTACAATACCGATAACCCCGAAATTTGTCCCGATGGCCAAAACAGCACTTCCTATATATAATTCTTTACCTCCGGACCATTCCGGAACTCCTCGTGACGTCCGGGATCTCATCCGGGACTCCGAACAACATTCGGGTTACTGCATACACATATCTTCACAACCCTAGCGTCACCGAACCTTAAGTGTGTAGACCCTACGGGTTCGGGAGACATGCAGACATGACCGGGACGACTCTCCGGTCAATAACCAACAGCGGGATCTGGATACCCATGTTGGCTCCCACATGCTCCACGATGATCTCATCGGATGAACCACGATGTCGAGGATTATACAACCCCGTATACAATTCCCTTTGTCAATCGGTATGTTACTTGCCCGAGACTTGATCGTCGGTATCCCAATACCTTGTTCAGTCTCGTTACCGGCAAGTCACTTTACTCGTACCGTAATGCATGATCCCGTGATCAACCACTTGGTCACCTTGAGCTCATAATGATGATGCATTACCGAGTGGGCCCAGTGATACCTCTCCGTTATATGGAGTGACAAATCCCAGTCTCGATCCGTGTCAACCCAACAGACACTTTCGGAGATACCTGTAGTGCACCTTTATAGTCACCCAGTTACGTTGTGACGTTTGATACACCCAAAGCACTCCTACGGTATCCGGGAGTTACACGATCTCATGGTCAAAGGAAAAGATACTTGACATTGGAAAAGCTCTAGCAAACGAACTACACGATCTTTGTGCTATGCTTAGGATTGGGTCTTGTCCATCACATCATTCTCCTAATGATGTGATCCTGTTATCAATGACATCCAATGTCCATAGCCAGGAAATCATGACTATCTGTTGATCAACGAGCTAGTCAACTAGAGGCTTACTAGGGACATATTATGGTCTATGTATTCACACGTGTATTACGATTTCCGGATAATACAGTTATAGCATGAATAAAGACAATTATCATGAACAAAGAAATATAATAATAATAATACTTTTATTATTGCCTCTAGGGCATTAATAATACTTTTATTATTGCCTCTAGGGCATATTTCCAGCAGTCTCCCACTTGCACTAGAGTCAATAATCTAGTTACATTGTGACGAATCGAACACCCATGGAATTCTGGTGTTGATCATGTTTTGCCCTAGGGAGAGGTTTAGTCAACGGATCTGCTATATTCAGGTCCGTATGTACTTTACAAATCTCTATGTCTCCATCTTGAACATTTTCACGAATGGAGTTGAAGCGACGCTTGATGTGCCTTGTCTTCTTGTGAAACCTGGGCTCCTTGGCAAGTGCAATAGCTCCAGTGTTATCACAAAAGAGTTTAATTGGCCCCGACGCATTGGGTATGACTCCTAGGTCGGTGATGAACTCCTTCACCCATATTGCTTCATGTGCTGCCTCCGAGGCTGCCATGTACTCCGCTTCACATGTAGATCCCGCCACGACGCTCTGCTTGCAGCTGCACCAGCTCACTGCTCCTCCATTCAACATATACACGTATCCAGTTTGTGACTTAGAGTCATCCAGATCTGTGTCGAAGCTAGCATCGACGTAACCCTTTACGATGAGCTCTTCGTCACCTCCATAAACGAGAAACATTTCCTTAGTCCTTTTCAGGTACTTCAGGATATTCTTGACCGCTGTCCAGTGTTCCTTGCCGGGATTACTTTGGTACCTTTCTACCAAACTTACGGCAAGGTTTACATCAGGTCTGGCACACAGCATGGCATACATAATAGAACCTATGGCTGAGGCATAGGGGATGACACTCATCTCTTCTATATCTTCTGCCGTGGTCGGACATTGAGCTGAGCTCAATTTCACACCTTGTAACACAGGTAAGAACCCCTTCTTAGAATGATCCATATTGAACTTCTTCAATATCTTATCAAGGTATGTGCTTTGTGAAAGACCTATGAGGCGTCTCGATCTATCTCTATAGATCTTGATGCCTAATATATAAGCAGCTTCTCCAAGGTCCTTCATTGAAAAACTCTTATTCAAGTAGGCCTTGATGCTGTCCAAGAGTTCTATATCATTTCCCATCAAAAGTATGTCATCTACATATAATATGAGAAATGCTACAGAGCTCCCACTCACTTTCTTGTAAACGCAGGCTTCTCCATAAGTCTGCGTAAACCCAAATGCTTTGATCATCTCATCAAAGCGAATGTTCCAACTCCGAGATGCTTGCACCAGCCCATAAATCGAGCGTTGGAGCTTGCACACCTTGTCAGCATTTTTAGGATCGACAAAACCTTCCGGCTGCATCATATACAATTCTTCCTTAAGGAAATTAAGGAATGCTGTTTTGACGTCCATTTGCCATATTTCATAATCGTAGAATGCGGCAATTGCTAACATGATTCGGACGGACTTTAGCTTCGCTACCGGTGAGAAAGTCTCATCTTAGTCAACCCCTTGAACTTGTCGATAACCCTTAGCGACAAGCCGAGCTTTATAGATGGTCACATTACCATCCGCGTCTGTCTTCTTCTTAAAGATCCATTTATTTTCTATGGCTCGCCGTTCAACGGGAAAGTCAGTCAAAGTCCATACTTCGTTTTCATACATGGATCCTATCTCGGATTTCATGGCTTCTAGCCATTTGTTGGAATCCGGTCCCGCCATCGCTTGTTCATAGTTCGAAGGTTCACCATTGTCTAACAACATGATTTCCAAGACAGGGTTGCCGTACCACTCTGGTGCGGAACGTGTCCTTGTGGACCTTCGAATTTCAGTAGGAGCTTGATCAGAAGTATCTTGATCATCATGAATAACTTCCTCTCTAGTCGGTGCAGGCACCTCAGGAACATTTTCTTGAGTTGCGCCATTTACTGGTTCAAGAGGCAATACTTCATCAAGTTCCACTTTCCTCCCACTTACTTCTTTCGAGAGAAACTCTTTCTCTAGAAAGGATCCATTCCTGGCAACAAAGATCTTGCCTTCGGATCTGAGGTAGAAGGTATACCCATAAGTTTCTTTAGGGTATCCTATGAAGATGCATTTTTCCGACTTGGGTTCGAGCTTTTCAGGTTGAAGTTTCTTGATATAACCATCGCATCCCCAAACTTTTAGAAACGACAGCTTAGGTTTCTTCCCAAACCATAATTCATACGGTGTCGTCTCAACGGATTTCGACGGAGCCCTATTTAAAGTGAATGCAGCAGTCTCTAAAGCATAGCCCCAAAAAGATAACGGTAAATCGGTAAGAGACATCATAGATCGCACCATATCTAATAGAGTGCGATTACGACGTTCGGACACACCATTACGCTGAGGTGTTCCAGGCGGCGTGAGTTGTGAAACTATTCCACATTTTCTTAAGTGTGTGCCAAATTTGTGACTCAAGTATTCTCCTCCAAGATCTGATCGTAGAAACTTGATTTTCCTGTCACGTTGATTTTCAACCTCACTCTGAAATTCCTTGAACTTTTCAAAGGTTTCAGACTTGTGTTTCATTAAGTAGACATATCCTATCTACTCAAGTCATCAGTGAGGGTGAGAACATAACGATAGCCACCGCGAGCCTCAACACTCATTGGACCGCACACATCAGTATGTATGATTTCCAATAAGTTGGTTGCTCGCTCCATTGTTCCTGAGAACGGAGTCTTGGTCATTTTTCCCATGAGGCATGGTTCGCACGTGTCAAATGATTCATAATCAAGAGACTCTAAAAGTCCATCTGCATGGAGCTTCTTCATGCATTTGACACCTATGTGACCAAGGCGGCAGTGCCACAAGTATGTGGGACTATCATTATCAACCTTACATCTTTTGGTACTCACACCATGAACATGTGTAGTAATACACTCGAGATTCATTAAGAATAAACCATTGACTATCGAAGCATGACCATAAAACATATCTCTCATATAAATAGAACAACCATTATTCTCGGATTTAAATGAGTAGCCATCTCGTATTAAACGAGATCCTGATACAATGTTCATGCTCAAACATGGCACTAAATAACAATTATTGAGGTTTATAACTAATCTCGTAGGTAAATGTAGAGGTAGCGTGCCGACGGCGATCACATCGACCTTGGAACCATTCCCGACGCGCATCGTCACCTCGTCCTTCGCCAGTTTCCGTTTATTCCGCAGCTCCTGCGGTGAGTTACAAATATGAGTAACGTCACTGGTATCAAATACCCAGGAGTTACTACGACTACTGGTAAGGTACACATCAATTACATGTATATCAAATATACCTTTGGTGTTGCCGGCCTTCTTGTCCGCTAAGTATTTGGGGCAGTTCCGCTTCCAGTGACCCTTCCCTTTGCAATAAAAGCACTCTGTCTCAGGCTTGGGTCCATTCTTTGACTTCTTCCTGACAGCTTGCTTGCCGGGCGCAGCAACTTCCTTGCCGTCCTTCTTGAAGTTCTTTTTACCCTTGCCCTTCTTGAACTTAGTGGTTTTATTCATCATCAACACTTGATGTTCCTTTTTGACTTCTACCTCTGCTGATTTCAGCATAGCAAATACTTCAGGAATGGTCTTTACCATCCCTTGCATATTGAAGTTCATCACAAAGCTCTTGTAGCTTGGTGGAAGCGACTGGAGGATTCTGTCAATGACCGCGTCATCCGGGAGATTAACTCCCAGCTGAGTCAAGCGGTTATGTAACCCAGACATAGTGAGTATGTGCTCACTGACAGAACTATTTTCCTCCATCTTACAGCTGAAGAACTTATCGGAGACTTCATATCTCTCGATCCGGGCATGAGCTTGAAAAACCATTTTTAGCTCTTCGAACATCTCATATGCTCCATGTCTCTCAAAACGTTTTTGGAGCCCCGGCTCTAAGCTGTAAAGCATGCCGCACTGAACGAGGGAGTAGTCATCAGTACGTGTCTGCCAAGCGTTCATAGCGTCTTGGTTCTGTGGGACGGGTGGGTCACCTAGCGGTGCTTGTAGGACATAATCTTTCTTGGCAGCTATGAGGATGATCCTCAGGTTCCGGACCCAGTCCGTATAGTTGCTGCCATCGTCTTTTAGCTTGGTTTTCTCTAGGAACGCGTTGAAATTGAATACAACGTTGGCCATTTGATCTACAGGACATATTGTAAAGATTTTAGACTAAGTTCATGATAATTAAGTTCATCTAATCAAATTATTAATGAGCTCCTACTCATATTAGACATCCCTCTAGTCATCTAAGTGTTACACGATCCAAGTCGACTAAGCCGTGTCCGATTAACACGTGAGACGGACTAGTCATCGTCGGTGAACATCTTCATGTTGATCGTATCTTCCATACGACTCGTGTTTGACCTTTCGGTCTCTGTGTTCCGAGGCCATGTCTGTACATGCTAGGCTCGTCAAGTTAACCCTAAGTGTTTTTGCATGTGTAAAACTATCTTACACCCGTTGTATGTGAACGTAAGGATCTATCACACCCAATTAACACGTGATGCTTCGAAAGGACGAACTGTAGCAACGGTGCACAATTAGGGGAGAACACTTCTTGAAATTGTTGTAAGGGATCATCTTATTCACTACCGTCGTTCTAAGTAAACAAGATGCAAAACATGATAAACATCACATGTAATCAAATAATAATAGTGACATGATATGGCCAATATCACATAGCTCCTTTGATCTCCATCTTGGGGCTCCATGATCATTCTTGTAGATCGTCATACTCATCGACATGTAAGTCGTGATTCCTATTACAAGAACATGATCAATCTCATACATCACATATATCATTCATCACATCCTTTTGGCCATATCACATCACATAGCATACCCTGCAAAAACAAGTTAGACGTCCTCTAATTGTTGTTTGCATGTTTTACGTGGCTGCTATGGGTTTCTAGCTAGAACGTTTCTTACCTACGCAAAAACCACAACGTGATATGCCAATTGCTATTTACCCTTCATAAGGACCCTTTTCATCGAATCCGATCCGACTAAAGTGGGAGAGACAGACACCCGCTAGCCACCTTATGCAACTAGTGCATGTCAGTCGGTGGAACCTGTCTCACGTAAGAGTACGTGTAAGGTCGGTCCGGGCCGCTTCATCCCACGATGCCACCGAATCAAGATAAGACTAGTAATGGCAAGCATATTGAACAAAATCAACGCCCACAACTACTTTGTGTTCTACTCGTGCAAGAGAACTACGCACAGACCTAGCTCATGATGCCACTGTTGGGGAACGTAGCAGAAAACAAAAATTTTCCTACGGTTTCACCAAGATCCATCTAGGAGTTCATCTAGCAATGAGTGATTAGATGCATCTACGTACCTTGTAGATGGCGAGCGGAAGCGTTCAAAGAACGGGGATGATGTAGTCGAACACGACGTGATTCAAATCACCGATGATCAAGCACCGAACGGACGGTGCCTCCGCGTTCAACACACGTACGGAACGGATGACGTCTCCTCCTTTCTTGATCCAGCAAGGGGGAAGGAGAGGTTGATGAAGATCCAGCAGCACGACGGCGTGGTGGTGGATGCAGGGCGTCACAGTAGCAGGGCTTCGCCTATACTACGAGAAAGAGACGTAACGGGGAGAGAGGGAAGCACCAAAGGCTGAGGTATGAAGTCCTCCCTCTCCTCAACTATATATAGGAGGGCCAAGGGGGTGTGGTGCGCAGCCTAGGAGATCCAATCTCCTAGGTGCGGCTGCCAAGGGGAGGTTTCCCTCCCCCCCAAGGCACCTAGAGGTGCCTTCCACCACTTGGACTCTTCCTTTAAGTGGAACCCTAGGCGCATGGGCCTTTGGGGCTGGTGCCCTTGGCCCATCTAGGCCAAGGCGCACCCCCTACAGCCCATGTGGCCCCCTGGGACAGGTGGCCCCACCCGGTGGGCCCGCGGGACCCCTCCGGTGGTCCCAGTACAATACCGATAACCCCGAAATTTGTCCCGATGGCCAAAACAGCACTTCCTATATATAATTCTTTACCTCCGGACCATTCCGGAACTCCTCGTGACGTCCGGGATCTCATCCGGGACTCCGAACAACATTCGGGTTACTGCATACACATATCTTCACAACCCTAGCGTCACCGAACCTTAAGTGTGTAGACCCTACGGGTTCGGGAGACATGCAGACATGACCGGGACGACTCTCCGGTCAATAACCAACAGCGGGATCTGGATACCCATGTTGGCTCCCACATGCTCCACGATGATCTCATCGGATGAACCACGATGTCGAGGATTATACAACCCCGTATACAATTCCCTTTGTCAATCGGTATGTTACTTGCCCGAGACTCGATCGTCGGTATCCCAATACCTTGTTCAGTCTCGTTACCGGCAAGTCACTTTACTCGTACCGTAATGCATGATCCCGTGATCAACCACTTGGTCACCTTGAGCTCATAATGATGATGCATTACCGAGTGGGCCCAGTGATACCTCTCCGTTATATGGAGTGACAAATCCCAGTCTCGATCCATGTCAACCCAACAGACACTTTCGGAGATACCCGCAGTGCACCTTTATAGTCACCCAGTTACGTTGTGACGTTTGATACACCCAAAGCACTCTTACGGTATCCAGGAGTTACACGATCTCATGGTCAAAGGAAAAGATACTTGACATTGGAAAAGCTCTAGCAAACGAACTACACGATCTTGTGCTATGCTTAGGATTAGGTCTTGTCCATCACATCATTCTCCTAATGATGTGATCCCGTTATCAATGACATCCAATGTCCATAGCCAGGAAACCATGACTATCTGTTGATCAACGAGCTAGTCAACTAGAGGCTTACTAGGGACATATTATGGTCTATGTATTCACACGTGTATTACGATTTCCAGATAATACAGTTATAGCATGAATAAAGACAATTATCATGATCAAAGAAATATAATAATAATACTTTTATTATTGCCTCTAGGGCATATTTCCAACATGCCGTAGACGTGGATTGGGTTTGAGAGTATCCATGACAGATGTGAGTTGTTAATTAATGGTTCAACTTAAGGTGGAAACTTTAATACACATCTGGGTGGATTGCTTGTGGGCACCTGGAGAATCCAGTGTTGTCCAAGGATATCCCGGAGTACCCGTGTGATCATCCTACGGTCCGCCACCCAGGCTCAAAGGGATCATAAGATTATTCATGCTAGAAACTTCCGTGTGCAGCCACAAGTCATTATGGGCTCTGGCATAGTTGAGTATGTTGTGTGACCTCTTTCAGTGGTGGGCTAGCAGATGTAGGGGAAAGTAGGTGTAACTATCCACCCAGAGTAAAGAGTTAATGCTTCTGAAAGACTGTGTCGCGGTCATCCGTTTCTCAAACACCCTGTAGTGCGAGAAATCCGACGGAGGAGATCGAGTCTTGTGGGGAAAAGTGCGCAAACCTCTGCAGAGTGTATAAACTAATCATGGTTAGCCGTGTCCCCGGTTATGGACATCTTGAGTATCTAGTACTTGAATTATTGATTTGATCTCATCACTCTAAATTAATTTGTTGGGATGTTAATGACTACTTTAATTGGGATTGAGTTGGAGGAACCTTCTCAATGATGTTTCAACTACCATGATAGTTAAATAAAATATATTCCTTTATTGTAGGGAAAAATTAGCTTTTTGCAAAACAATATGACCATAGAACCTCCACCAGCCATATATGAATGTAGTGATAGCATTTATCTGTTCATTGCTCTCTTGTGTTATATTGCCAGCATATTCCATGTGCTGACCCATTTCGGGCTGCAACATATCATGTTGTAGACCTTTCAGACGAAGAGTAAGGTGCGCTAGGTTGTTTGTTGTGCACTCAGTTATGCCGTTGGAGTTGATGGACTCGCTTTATCTTCCAAGCCTGTTTTTATCTTAGTTAGATGGCCTTAAGCCATATTTATTGTAATAAGTTCTATTTTGAGACATTCTATGTAATAAGTGTGTGATTGCTACTCTGTTATAAATCCTTCGAGTACTGTGTGTGTCAGCATTACCAATCCAAGGATGACACTGAAGCACAGAGACTTGACCGTTTGAGGTCGGGTCGCTACACTAAGACTCCATTCTCCGGAACAATGGAGCGAGCAACTGACTTATTGGAAATAATACATACTGATGTATGCGATCCGATGAGTTTTGAGGCTCGCGGCGGATATCGTTATTTTCTGACATTCACAGATGATTTGAGCAGATATGGGTATATCTACTTAATGAACCAGAAGTCTGAAACATTTGAAAAGTTCAAAGAATTTCAGAGTGAAGTAGAGAATCATCGTAACAATAAAATAAAGTTTCTACAATTTGATCGCGGAGGCGAATATTGAGTTACGATTTTGGCCTTCAATTAAAACAATGTGGAATAATTTCACAAACTCATGCCACCTGGAACACCATAACATAATGGTGTGTCCGAACATCATAACCGTGCTTTATTAGATATGGTGCAATTTATGATGTCTCTTACCGATTTACCACTATCATTTTGGGGTTAAGCATTAGAGACAGCTGCATTCACGTTAAATAGGGCACCATCTAAATCCGTTGAGACGACACCATATGAACCATGGTTTGGCAAGAAACCTAAGCTGTCGTTTCTTAAAGTTTGGGGCTATGATGCTTATGTGAAAAAGCTTCAACCTGATAAGCTTGAACCCAAACCGGAGAAATGTGTCTTCATAGGATACCCAAAGGAAACTATTGGGTACACCTTCTATCATAGATCTGAAGGCAAGATTTTCGTTACTAAGAATGGATCCTTTCTAGATAATGAGTTTCTCTTGAAAGAAGTGAGTGGGAGGAAAGTAGAACTTGATGAGGTAACTGTACCTTCTCTCAAATTGGAAAGTAGTTCATCAGAGAAATCTGTTCCCGTGATGCCTACACCAAGTAGAGAGGAAGTTAATGATGATGATCATGAAACTTTGGATCAAGTTACTACAGAACTTCGTAGGTCAACCAGAGCACGATCCGCACCAGAGTGGTACGCTAATCCTGTACTGGAAGTCATGTTACTAGACCATGTTGAACTTACGAACTATGAGGAAGCGATGATGATCCCAGATTCCGCAAAATGTCTTAAGGCCATGAAATCTGAGAAGGGATCCTTGTATGAGAACAAAGTATGGACTTTGGTGGACTTGCCCGATGATCGGCAAGCCATAGAGAATAAATGGATCTTCAAGAGGAAGATGGACGCTGATAGTAGTGTTACTATCTACAAAGCTCGAATTACCAAAAACAGTTTTCGATAAGTTCAAGGTGTTGACTACGATGAGATTTTCTCACTCGTGGCGATGCTTAAGTGTGTCTGAATCATGTTAGCAATTGGCACATTTTATGAAATCTGGCAAATGGATGTCAAAACTACATTCCCTAATGGATTTCTTAAAGAAGAGTTGTATATGATGCAACAAGAAAGTTTTGTCAATCCTAAAAGATGCTAACAAAATGTGCAAGCTCCAGCGATCCATCTATGGACTGGTGCAAGCTCTCGGAGTTGGAATATACGCTTTGATGAGTTGATCAAAGCATATAGTTTTATACAGACTTACGGTGAAGCCTGTATTTACAAGAAAGTGAGTGGGAGCACTACAACCTTTCTGATAAGTATATGTGAATGACATATTGTTGATCGGAAATGATGTAGAATTTTCTGGAAAGCATAAAGGAGTGTTTGAAAGGAGTTTTTCAAAGAAAGACCTCGGTGAAGTTGCTTACATATTGGGCATCAAGATCTATAGAGATAGATCAAGACGCTTGATAAGATTTTTCAATGAGTACATACCTTGACAAGATTTTTGAAGTAGTTCAAAATGGAACAGTCAAAGAAGGAGTTCTTGCCTGTATTGCAAGGTGTAAAGTTGAGTAAGACTCAAAACCCAACCACGACAGAAGATAGAGAGAGAATGAATGTCATTCCCTCTGCCTCAGCCATAGGTTCTATAAAGTATGCCATGCTGTGTACCAAACCTATTGTATACCTTACCATGAGTTCGGCAAGGGAGTACAATAGTGATCTAGGAGTAGATCACTGGACAACGGTCAAAATTATCCTTAGAAGACTAAGGAAATATTTCTCGGTTATGGAGGTGATAAAGAGTTCGTCATAAAGAGTTGCGTCGATGCAAGCTTTTACACTAATCTGGATGACTCTAAGTCTCGATCTAGATACATATTGAAAGTGGGAGTGATTTTCTAGAGTAGCTCCGTGGAGAGCATTATAGACATAGAAAATTGCAAAATACATACGGCTCTGAATGTGGTAGAACCGTTGACTAAACTTCTCTCACAAGCAAAACATGATCACTCTTTGGGTGTTAATCACATAGCGATGTGAACTGGATTATTGACTCTAGTAAACCCTTTGGGTATTAGTCACATGGAGATGTGAACTAATCACATAAAGATGTGAACTACTGGTGTGAAATCACATGACGATGTGAACTAGATTATTGACTCTAGTGCAAGTGGGAGACTGAAGGAAATATGCCCTAGAGGCAATAATAAATTTATTATTTATATTTCCTTATATCATGATAAATGTTTATTGTTCATGCTAGAATTGTATTAATCGGAAACTTAGTACATGTGTGAATACATAGACAAAACATAGTGTCCCTAGTATGCCTCTACTTGACTAGCTCATTAATCAAAGATGGTTAAGTTTCCTGAACATAGACATGTGTTGTCATTTGATGAACGGGATCACATCATTAGAGAACAATGTGATGGACAAGACCCATCCGTTAGCTTAGCATAAATGATCATTTAGTTTTATTGCTATTGCTTTCATCATGACTTATACATGTTCCTCGGACTATGAGATTATGCAACTACCGAATACCGGAGGAATACTTAGTGTGCTATCAAACGTCACAAGTAACTGGATGATTATAAAGATGCTATACAGGTGTCTCCGATGGTGTTTATTGAGTTGGCATAGATCGAGATTAGGATTTTTCACTCCGATTGTTGGAGAGGTTGATGACCCACAAGTATAGGGGATCTATCGTAGTCCTTTCGATAAGTAAGAGTGTCAAACCCAACGAGGAGCAGAAGGAAATGATAAGCGGTTTTCAGCAAGGTATTCTCTGCAAGTACTGAAAAAAGTGGTAACAGATAGTTTTGTGATAAGATAATTTGTAACGAGCAACAAGTAACAAAAGTAAATAAAGTGCAGCAAGGTGGCGGAATCCTTTTTGTAGCAAAGGATAAGCCTGGACAAACTATTATATAAGGAAAAGCGCTCCCGAGGACACATGGGAATATCGTCAAGCTAGTTTTCATCATGTTCATATGATTCGCGTTTGGTACTTTGATAATTTGACATGTGGGTGGACCGGTGCTGGGGTGATGTTCTTACTTGAACAAGCATCCCACTTATGATTAACCTCTATTGCAAGCATCCGCAACTACAACAAAAGTATTAAAGTAAACCTAACCATAGCATGAAACATATGGATCCAAATCAGCCCCTTACGAAGCAACGCATAAACTAGGGTTTAAGCTTCTGTCACTCTAGCAACCCATCATCTACTTATTACTTCCCAACGCCTTCCTCTAGGCCCAAAAAATGGTGAAGTGTTATGTAGTCGACGTTCACATAACACCACTAGAGGCTAGACAACATACATCTCATCAAAATATCGAACGAATACCAAATTCACATGACTAATAATAGCAAGACTTCTCCCTTGTCCTCAGGAACAAACGTAACTACTCAGAAAGCATATTCATGTTCATAATCAGAGGGGTAATAATATGCATAAAGGATCTGAACATATGATCTTCCACCAATTAAACCAACTAGCATCAACTACAAGGAGTAATTAACACTACTAGCAACCTACTAGCACCAATCCCAGACTTGGAGACAAGAATTGGATACAAGAGATGAACTAGGGTTTTGAGATGAGATGGTGCTGATGAAGATGTTGATGGAGATTGCCCTCTCCCGATGAGAGGAGCGTTGGTGATGACGATGACGATGATTTCCCCCTCCGGGAGGGAGGTTTCCCCGGCAAAACAGCTCTGCCAGAGCCTTAGATTGGTTCCGCCAAGGTTCCGCCTCGTGGCGGCAGAGTTTCGTCCCGAAAGGTTGCTTTTGGGTTTTTTCTCGACGAAAGACTTCATATAGCAGAAGATGGTCATCAGAGAGCCACCAGGGGGGCCACGAGGTAGGGGGCGCGCCCTAGGGGGCGCCCCCCACCCTCGTGGACAGGGTGTCGGCCCCCTGGTCTTCATATTTGGCGAGGATTTTTCATTATTTATTATAAGGTATTCCGTGGAGTTTCAGGAATTTTGGAGTTGTGCAGAATAGGTCTCTAATATTTGATCCTTTTCCAGCCCAGAATTCCAACTGCCGGCATTCTCCCTCCTTATGTAAACCTTGTAAAATAAGAGAGACTAGCCATAAGTATTGTGACATAATGTGAAATAACAGCCCATAGTGCAATAAATATCGATATAAAAGCATGATGCAAAATGGACGTATCAGAGGTATCCCTGGGCCCTCTCGGTAATGCACATCACTATAAGCCTTGCAAGTAATGTGACTAATGAGTTAGTTGTGGGATGATGCATTACGGAACGAGTAAAGAGACTTGCCGGTAACGAGTTTGAACTAGGTATGATGATACCTACGATCGAATCTCGGGCAAGTAACATACCGATGACAAAGGGAACAACGTATGTTGTTGTGCGGTTTGACCGATAAAGATCTTCGTAGAATATGTAGGAACCAATATGAGCATCCAGGTTCTGTTGTTTGTTATTGGCCGGAGAAGTGTCTCGGACATGTCTACATAGTTCTCGAACCCATAGGGTCCGCACGCTTAACGTTCGATGACGATTGGTATTATGAGTTTATGTGATTTCATGTACCGAAGGTTGTTTGGAGTCCCGGATGAGATCACGGACATGACGAGGAGTCTCGAAATGGTCGAGACATAAATATTGATATACTGGACCATGTTGTTCGGACACCGGAAGTATTCCGGAGAGTTTCGCATAAAACCAGAGTGCCGGAGGGTTACCGGACCCTCCCCCCCGGAAGTTAATGGGCCACCATGGGCCTTAGAGGAGAGAGGGCCGGCCAGGAGGTGGCGCACACCCCCTAGTCTGAATTGGACAAGGGGTGGGGGTGGCACCCCCCTCCTTCCTTCTCTCCCCCTCCTCCTTCCTCCCCCTCCTTGTTGGACTAGGAAAAGAGGGAACCTACTCCTAGCAGGAGTAGGATTCCCCCCCCCCCTTGGGCGCGCCCCTTGAGGCCGGCCGACCCCTCCTCCCCTCCTTTATATACGGGGGAGCAGGGCACCCCATAGACACAAAAGTTGATTTCTTAGCCATGTGCAGTGCCCCCCTCCACAGGTTTCCACCTCGGTCATATTGTCGTAGTGCTTAGGCGATGCCCTACGTCGGTAACTTCATCATCACCGTCACCACGCCGTCGTGCTAACGAAACTCTCCATCGGCCTCAGCTGGATCTAGAGTTCAAGGGATGTCACCGAGCTGAACGTGTACAGATCATGGAGGTGCGTGCGTTCAGTACTTGATCGGTTGGATCACGAAGACGTTCGACTACATCAACCGCGCTGCTTAACGCTTCTGCTTTCGGTCTACGAGGGTTGTCGGGGATATACCCCGCGTAATGACCCGGCCGGAGTTATAACCCGGCTGGGACTTGGTAAACCGGCGGGTGTTAAGTCAGATGATAACCCGGCAGGTGTTAAGTCAGATGATAACCCAGCAGGTGTTAAGTCGGATGATAACCCGACAGGTGTTAAGTCAGATGATAACCCGGCAGGTGTTAAGTCATAACCCGACAGGCAATCATAACCCGGCAGACAATCATAAACCGGCAGGAAGTCATAACCCGACAAACCATCATAAACCGGCAGACAGTCATAACCCGGCAGACAGTGATAACTCGGTTGACAGTCATAAACCGACAGATAGAGTCGCCTGGGGTTATGAAGCCCGAGACGTTATGAATCCCATGAAGAGAAGTCAGAATAGTTTAAGTCTTAATCCAAGTCGGACTCTACATGTAACCCGCCCCTTCAACATATATAAGGAGGGGTAGGTCACCCTAAGAGCACTACAAAAAAATACACTTCTGTGATGATACGTGTTTGTCATAGTAGGTCGCTTTTTTGTCATGCATGTACATCCATGACAAATTTATGACAAAATCAAGATAGTCATACCTGTGCTGTCGTAGAAGTGTTCCATGACATTACCAAAATTATCATCATGGAAGTGTCCACTTCCATGACAATAAATCGCGCGTCACAGAAGTGCTTTCGTCAAGGGTGACCGACACGTGGCATCCACCGTAACGGAACGCCGTTAAGCTATCGGGTTGGGTTTTGGATCCGATAACCCGTTAACAACCCCGACCAATGGGGATTTTCCACGTGTAAAATCATCATTGGCTAGAGGAAACACGTGTCGGCTCATCGTTGGGACAGATGTCATCCACTCACTGGACAGAAGGCGCCTATGATACGTCGACACATGGCATAGCCCAACAGTGGCCCATTCCTGTGAAAAGGTCGGCCCATTTGACTTGGTCAAAAGCTGGTGGGCCGGCCCATGGAAAGCCTATTAACGGCTTGTTCGCATATAGCCCATTTACAGCCCGCTAACCCAAGGCCCGTTACGCCCTATCCGAATTAGGCCCAGTAGCGTCATCTGGGGCATCCAATATGATTCCAGCCCATTTTCACTTCTGGCCCATGTATAGCCCATGACGTCTTTCGGCCCATATGAGGCCCTTTGTAACTCTTGGCCCATTAGCGGCCTGTGCTGAACTGGCCCGTAATGAACAGTGTATCACTTTACACCCATTAACGGCCCATGGTGAAACTGGCCCGTAATGAACAGTGTATCACTTTATACCCATTAACGGCCCGTTATTCCGTTGGGCCGTCTCCAGCCCATGTTATCTTTCGGCCTTCTCAGAGCCCATTTATTCTTGGGCTCATTTCCAGCATTCGTTTACTTACGGCCCGTTACTGTCATTTTCTGCTTGTGGGCCAAATTCAGCCCGTGGTTACAGTCGGCCCGTTTGTGCTCCATTAATACATTGGGCCGTTTTCATAGCGTCATTAAATACGGCCTACTAACGATGGCCCATTATGGGCGGCCCATGAACGGACGATTCCAACTCTAGCCCGTTTACGGCCAGAATGCGGTCTGTTTGGCCCATGTTTGGCCAATCGATCATACGGCCCGTATAAGGCCCATTGATGATATGGCCCGTAGAAGGCCCATCGATGATACGGCCCATAGAAGGCCCACTATTTCTATGGCCCGTAGAAGGCCCACTGTTTCTATGGCCCGTAGAAGGCCCACTGTTTCTACGGCCCATAGAAGGCCCACTGTTTCTATGGCCCGTAGGAGGCCCGGTGTCACTACAGTAAATATTAGCCCATGGTTATTGTGGCCTAGTTTTAAAAAATAGGTTATTGCAGCCACTAGCAAACCGCAAAAAAAGAACTGCACTGACTACAAGCAAACAAATAAACAAGACAACAAGGAAATAAATAAGCAAGCAACTTACACTAGGCTATCACGACTATTACACATATTACATCCACTGGGCATCAAAGTTCGCCACCAGTGCAA
Organism: Triticum urartu; assembly: GCF_003073215.2. Classification (NCBI taxonomy): domain Eukaryota; kingdom Viridiplantae; phylum Streptophyta; class Magnoliopsida; order Poales; family Poaceae; genus Triticum; species Triticum urartu. The sequence goes on along the minus strand of NC_053026.1, from coordinate 578,159,043 downwards.
ATATAGGGAACACAGCAGCATATAAACGCCGCAGCAAAACAAGTCCAGAACTGAAACCACTTCAGAAGAGCTCAAGAAACAATATCTTGGGTACCCATAATGCTGGCAAGATGCTTAGCAAGCTTATTAAGTTTCTCTTGTTTGGCGCTTAAGTCCTCCAGCGCTTGCTGTTGCACCAGAAAGTATGCATCTGAATTCTGCAGGGACTTCCTCAGTCCTTCGGCTTCCTGTCGCATAACATCTGATCAATGTCTTTCAACTTGAAGTTGAGACTCAAGAAGCCGAACTGATTCAAGCAATGAGTTCGAAGAGCTGGTGCCAGCAGTGGTAGCCAGTAACTCGAACACTACATCAAGACAGGACTTTGGGGTTGTCTCAGTGTCTTCAATATAGTTTTTATTAGCTTTCTTGGAGATCAACATGGATGTCTCACTATCTTGAACCTTATCTACATTACTTCCTTTACCATTGCATAATAGGGTACTCTTCTCCAATATTTTATCCGCGTTCTAAAAGAGAAACAAAAAAACACATCTCAGGTTTACAATGTAGTATATGAAACTCATTTTGATAAACCAGTTCAGTAGTAAGGTGGACAAGATAACAGCATGAAACAAACATATATCTATGTAGTATGGTCACTGTATGGTCTATATCATTCTAGTTTATGTTGCCAAATCAAGATAGATACAGTTCGAATCATATCTATTTGAGACAAAGCAGCATAGACAGAATATAAGTGTGGGAAACTGCACAACAATAACAACACTTGTAATGTGCATGGCATGAGAACATAACTGTTTATTCAATTGAAACTGAAATCAACATAGAGCAAATTATAACAGCAAACAGCCAAACACGTTGAAGAAACAGGTTTAAAACATACCTGTTGCGCCATTGGAGTTTCAATTGCATCCTTCAAATTTGAAATTAGTTGGTATCAGTAAATACAGTGATGCAAGAGCAAAGTAGTATGAACCATAGCTACGGAACCTGACCTGAGAACAATTCTTCTTCTGCTTTAAGCGTTGAATTCGGGTTCGGAGTGGTGGTCCTCGTGATTTGGGCACTGCAGTTGCCTTACTAACTGCTCATGTTTGGGTGCTCTCTGGTGGAGACGGTGCTGTGTCAACGGGAACTGGGTGTCTATCTGCTGGGGTTCGGGTTAGAAGGGGTGTAGCTGGTTCTCTGTCCAACTGGGTAGGGGTACAATCTGCATGAGTGTGGCTTATGTGTGGTGGGGCTGGTTCTTGGGCAAGTACAACCGTGGTTCTATCTGCATCGACATGTAGCACGATCTTTTTTGAAGACCGTGTTTTTACTCCCACAGATACTGCCATCACTCCCTCCAATTGAAATGGCTGATAAACAAGAAAAGTAATTGAATGTACAGACATTGTAAGATAGACAGGTGCAATGGATAGTAGGGAAGAAAACAGGGCATGAAATAATTCACATTTATGTTGTCTAAGCAAACAGAATAGCAGGACATAATTTCACATATATGATGGCTAATTAAACAGGATAGCATGACACAATTTCACATGTATGATGGCTAACTAAACAGGATAGAATGACATACTTCAAAATATGATGACTATGTAAACAAGATGACATGATATAACTATACAATGTGTCTATTAAAGTGGTTGGCATGCCATAAATCACAAACATGCCATCGATGGAAACATGATGGCATGATATAATTCACGGATAGAATGACATAATTTAAATATGATGACTGTAAACAGGATGAGATGATATAACTATATTATGTCTTTAGAAAATGGGTTGGCATGCCATAATTCAGATACATGCTGTCTATGTAAACATCATGGCATGACATAATTCAAATATATGATTTATATACTAAGGAAGTGAGCATAGGGCAATCGCATATATGATGTGTCAACTAAGGAGATGACATTCAATATTGTGTATATGATGTAAAAACTAAGCATTGCAATACAACATATGCATTATATGAGTAATATAACCCTGCCAAGTTTGAGCATACACCTCAGGGGGGTAATAGAACTGGTCATCTGCCTCTGAATCCTCCTCTGAAGAGCTATATGTAACCAGCAAGATATCTGCTTCAGCAGGTAGCATTGTCTGCTCTGAAGACCTTGTTTTCACTCCAGATTTCTCCATCACCAATTCAAATGGTTGATGCACGGGAAGAGCAGTTGAATATACAAACATTGTCGACAAAAGCAATGAGAAATACAAAAAAGGATGGCATGATATAATTCACATATATGACGCTTGCCTAAACAGCATGGCATTGCATAATTCACATACATAATGCCTTGCAACAAGATAACATTGCATAATTCACATATATAATGTCTTGCAACAAGATGGCATTGCATAATTCACATATAGGGTAATTAGACACTAAACAGGTGGCATTCACACAAAGCATGTCTAAACTAAGCAAATGACATAGCAATGCAAGATACCATACGCACGATATGAGCAACATAACCCTGCCAAGTTAGGGCATGCACCTCGGGGGGGGGGGATATGACTGGTCATCTGTCTCTGAATCCTCCTCTGAGGAGCTATCGGTAACCAGCAATACATGCGCTTCATCAGATAGCATTGTCTGCTCTGAAGACCTTGTTTCCACTCCAGATTTTTCCATGGCCGTGCCAAATGGCTGATGCACAGGAAGAGTAATTGAATGTACTAAAATTGTTGACAAATTTAACACGTAATAAAAAATGATGGCATGATATAATTCACATATAAGATGACTGGCTAACCAGGGTGGCATTGCAAAATTCACATATATGATGCCTGGCTAGACAAGATGGCATTGCATGATTCACATATACGATAAAGAAACTAAACAGATGGCATTGACACAAAGCATGTCTAAACTAAGCAGATGACATCTTTAATGTATACAGTAAGCAATGCAAGGCACCATATGCATGATATTACCAACATCAACATGCCAAGTTAGAGCGAAGACCTCATGGGGTAAATAGGAGTGGTCTTCTCCTTCTGAATCCCCCTCATAACAGTTATCTTCCTCTTGATTACGATGCGAAATGGGTGGAGGGGGGCTGCCTTTGCGCCCACCATGGAACGACGTCTGCATGAAATTTTATTGCCACGCAAGGCTCGTCTCTTTTACTCTACATGATCAGCTCCATTGTGTACAATAACTGGCATGCATAGGAATAAAACATAGTGAGATTATGTAAGGAGTGCATGCACAAATCCAGAGTGATGGTAGCAAACTGTGGATAGACCCAAAACCAATGATAGCAAGCAGATAATAGCTTCAGTTAAAAAATACAGATAATGGCTCCTTTAATGTTTGTTTGCACCCAACATGAAACTCATAGTAGACACCGGAGATTAACCAGATAGTAGACAGATAGTACTGATTGTTGCCCCAATATGTACCCCACAACCATTTAAAAACTCAAGTTTCAGCATTAGTTTGGACCTGACTCGGAGTCTAATAGGTGAACACGACGATAATGTAGCATGTCATCATATTAAGCGACGCATAATGTAAGCAGACACGGAAGAGTGCGACCTCTCTTGCGGACCCGTGTAGTCCTCAAGGTCATCTGCTCAGTTGATGATGGTAATGCAGTTGCCGTGGCTGCCGGCGGCGGTGAAGAAGATCTAAGGCGGCGAAAGACAGTCTGGAGAGCGGATCCCTGCTGTGGTGAACCCTTCCGTCGTTGGAGCAGCTGAGCTGGGGTGGAACACAGCGCTGCAGGAGCAGGACAAACCACACAAGGTTTTCTTTGACACATATCTGTAACAGAAGTAATTGAGTAAGGGCTTGTTTGAATTTGAGGATTCTAACAATGCAGGGATAGGAAATAGACAGGAATAGGATAGGAATGCACGTGCAAAACAGAGAATTTAAAAACACGGAATTTCTGCCAATCTGGGTGTTTGATTCACAACAATTGGAAGATCACAGGATGCAAAAAAGCATGGTGAGATTAAGTCAAACCACAAGAAAATGTACGGTTATAATGCTATTATGCTACTATCTCTTAGTCTTGTGCTTGATGAATAGGAATATGAAAAGGAGGAGAGGTGGAAAATAGAATTCCTACGGTTTTTCTTTTAAGGAGACACTAAAGGAACAAATCCTACAGTTTTCCTTTGCTCCATTCCTTTGCACCAAATTCATGAAAAGTAGTACCATAGGAAACTTTCCAATTCCGATGTTTTTCATTCACTTTTCCTTTCAAGCACTGGCGATTCTAGTAGGCACGCTTGAGCAAGAAAAATCCTACACTAAAAAAATGTTTTTGTGCTACTTCTATTACTTTGGACCCAGGCCACTGCCATACTAGCTCAACTCCCAGGCCCATCGACAAATGCACAGCTCAAACGCGCAGAGATAAATAATGATGGCGTTCAACAGAGTCCATCACGGATAGCTAAGTTGCCTGGTACCTCACTGCTTGTCATATAGTAGGATAAAATAATCGTATTTCCCGTTACTACGAGTGCTCAGTGGACAATATATATAACATGTAGAGTAAAAAAGAGATGCAACAAGTGTACAACCTCTTTGGTGAAGCCATGTCGATCTCAGCGTGATTGGGTTGGCCGGTGAGGATGCTCCGGCTGACTTGGCTGTCGGAGGAGGGGAAGAAGATCTTAGGCGTCTAGAGATGGAGCCCGAGGTACTGCTCTGCTGTGATGGAGGGTTTCGTCGTTGGAGCAGCTCCGGTGAGTTATACGACGCCGAGGCTGAAGCAGGACAAGAGAGACAACGAACAACGTTAACCTGAGTGGAATTCTAATAGCATCTCCAATACATGAAGTAAAATACATAAACACAAAGTGCTAGATGTAAAATACATCAGCCGCTCATCTCTGAACTTAACTGTCGAAACTGAATTTAACTGTCGAAACTAAACTTAACTGTCGAAACTGAACTTAACTGTCGAAACTAAATTTTGCTGTCGAAACTAAATTTTGCTGTCGAAACTGAACGCACTAGCAAGGTGAGGCTACACGTCGGTCGACTAACTTTTTCATCTCTGGTCAGTCGATTTTGCAGCCGTTGGATACAAAATTAAGGGCCTGCGGTTCATCCCCAACCTCCACCCCCCTGAGTCGGCCAAACAGCAGCCCCCCGCCGCCCGTGGCCGGCGGTGCGCCACCCCGCCCGCCCCGAAAACACCCCCACCGTCGGTCCGCCGCCGCCCTGGCCATCCCTCTACCCCCTGTGCCGAGCTTTTTCCCCGGCGATCCCCACGCCACCGCCCCGCCACCGCCGGCGACCACCGCCCCCATCCTGAACCCTAAGATAGATAGTGGGTTACCTCTCTGATGAGCCCCCCTCCCTGCTGCGGCTGGTTCTTCCTTCACCCCGGCGGCATCGGAGTGAAGTGTAGCTAAATCGGAGCAGCATCGCAAGCAAGAGCAAGAGCGAGAGCAGCAGCGCGAGCAAGAGCAATAGCAAGAGCAGACCAGGCAGGGGACCGAGAGCAAGAGCAGAGCAGCAGCATGAGCGAGAGCTAAAGCAGCAACAGGTCCTACTAATGTGGACGTCGCCGCCGAGGGAGCAACACCGTGGAGGAAGTGGCCGGCGACGCCGCCGTGGATGGAGCCGCGTTGTGTCGGCTCGGGCCCAAGCGCCGGCAGCACCGTGAGATCAAATCAAGAAGAAAATGCGGCGATTAGTGTACAACCTCTTTGGTGGCGCCGATTAGGCCGCAACTTTATCCGAGGAAACAGTGATGATGATGCTCTTCCGGTGGTGCAGATGAAGACGGCGGTGTGGGAACGGAGGTGGCGCAAAACACGAGGGGAACGTCAGTGCAGCTCCTTAGAGGTGGAGGACGGTGTGGCTGAACCGGCAGGACGATGAGATCGACGACGGATCCTCATCCGGTACAGTGGATGAGGGACGTCAAGGTGTTGTTGTGGACGACGTCGTCGGGGAAGAGGCTCCGGCTGGGTGGCGGACGGGGCAGGGTGTGCGGTTTCGTCGCGCGTTTTCGCGGCCTCGGTGTACGAATGGGTAACCCGGCAGGTGTTAAGTCAGATGATAACCCGACAGGTGTTAAGTCAGATGATAACCCGGCAGGTGTTAAGTCAGATGATAACCCTGCAGGTGTTAAGTGAGATGATAACCCGACAGGTGTTAAGTCAGATGATAACCCGACAGGTGTTAAGTCAGATGATAACCCGGCAGGTGTTAAGTCATAACCCGGCAGACAATCATAAACCGACAGGAAGTCATAACCCGACAGACCATCATAACCCGGCAGACAGTGATAACTCGGTTGACAGTCATAAATCGGCAGATAGAGTCGCCTGGGGTTATGAAGCCCGAGACATTATGAAGCCCATGAAGAGAAGTCAGAATAGTTTAAGTCTTAATCCGAGTTGGACTCTACATGTAACCCGCCCCTTCAACATATATAAGGAGGGGCAGGGCACCCCAAGAGGAGGGGAATAATCTTAGGGCTGGACATAACTAGGAGGGCCAGTTTACGACGACTCCCTCATGATCATAATAAGACCTAGCCACAAACAGCATGTAGGGTTATTACCGGACAATGTTTCCCAGGGCCCAAAGCTGTCTAAATCCTTGTCTTGTGCATTGATCCGCCTCGCGTCTCTCGATTCTGACCAACCCCTTCAAGCTACCGCATAGATGCATTGGCCTCACGACTAAGTCCTCACACTAGGACATCTGTCGTGACAATTCCACGACAAGGGTACGTGAACACACTCTCCCCACTCGTTGCTATGCTTCTCCTAGATAGATCTTGCGTGATCGTAGGAATTTTTTTGAAATACTATGTTACCCAACAGTCCTAGCAGACAGGAGCTTTCTGGCGCTAAAGTCAGGGAGCAATCATCCGTCCCGAAAGTCCTCCCCTTATTTTTTTCTAGGTCAAAATGACTTATATACCAGAAGTGGGGGACCGGAGGTGGGCCGAGGAGGGCACAACCCACTAGGGCGCGTCTTGGCTGTCTGGCGCGTCCAGGTGGGTTGTGCCCACCTAGTGTGCCCCCTCTGGTAGTTATTTGCTCCAATATTCATCATATATTCCAAAATAATTCCCCGTAAATTTTCAGCTCATTTGGAGATGTGTAGAATAGGTAATTTCGACGTAGCTTTTTTAGGTCCAAAATTCCAACTGCGGACATTCTCCCTCTTTGTGTAAACCTGGCATATTATGAGAGAAAATACATTAGAATTACTCCATGAAGCATTATTATGCATAAAAACATTGTAAATAATAGTAGGAAAACATGATGCAAAATGGACGTATCAAGTTTCATCGTGTTTGGACTCCGTTTGGTATTGATTTTCTGAAAAACAAAAAACATGAAAAAATAGAAACTAGCACTGGACACTAAGTTAATAGGTTAGTTCCCAAAAATAATATAGAGAACATACAAGATTGATAATATAATAGCATGAAACAATAAAAAATTATAGATATGTTGGAGTTGGAGACATATCAGCCGACGCTGCCGAGGTAGTGCAGAATGCGACCGTGCGCCTTGGGCACGGGCGGCGCACGGTGCTCCTCCTTGACGACGCGCCGGGGCTGCGGTGAGAGTCGCTCCTTGTTGACGTGATGTCCGATTTGGACACTGCGGGTGCGCGACGGCGGCGAAGAGCGTGGAGGGGATGTCGGCTTCGGCTTCACGGGGAGGAGCGAGGCCATTGATGTGGACGACAGAGCGACGAAGAATCAATTCCATCTGGTCTTCGAACTTCGCATCGGTGGTGGCGTAGACCTGGACAGGCACCACAAGCGCAGACTGCTGCTGCGGCAGTTGCTAGTCCTCCTCGACGCCGGAGGAGATGACGATCTCTACTTCATCGGGGAGCCACTAGTCAATGAGGACGATGGCCCTGGAGTTCGAGGGCGGCATCGCCACGACCTGCCAGATCCCGCCCCGGAACCGCCTGCTACCGCCGAAATAGCTGGCAGGTGGAGTGATAGCTATCAGTAAATGAACATGCCTTCCTCGCTTGGCACTTTCTAGACCTGGGCCCGTTGCTATTTCTCGTGAAGCCCACTATTGAAAGAAGCCCAAAACAGTTTTGCCTGGGAAACCTCTATGTACAGGTGGGTTTCGTCGGCTGGAAAAAGGCGTGGTACAACATCGCGTATGCAGCGAGCCCAGGCAAGTTCCCAGGGTCGCTGGCGCTGGCTCCGCCCTTGGCCGGAGATGTGGAGGGATATGAACGGGGAGAGGAGAGGAGAACAAGGAGGAGGAGGATGCGATGTGAACGAAGCCGGAGCGCGGACTATATATCCGACGCCAGGCCATGCGAAGGGCCGGTTAGCCGCTTCAATGCAGCGGAGTGGCCGGAGTTGGTTGTATCTATGTTGAAGCAGCAGCTGCTAATTGCTTGTATCTATGTTGGTAATTCCCCGAAGAGGAGGGGATAATGCAGCACAACAAAGGTAAGTATTTCCCTCAGTTATGAAACCAAGGTTATTAATCCAGTAGGAGAACCAAACAACACTACGTAAACAACACCTACACACAATCAACAAATACTTTCAACCCAACGCGTGAAGGGGTTGTCAATCCCTCAGCAGTATTGAGATATATTAAATTGTAGGAGATTTGATAAATAGATCTAAGTAAAAAACAAAATAAAATAAATAAAAGAAAATTGCAGCAAGGTATTTTTCATTTTAGTATGATAGGTAATAGACCCGGGGGCCGTAGTTTTCACTAGAGGCTTCTCTCAAGAAAATAGTGAAGGAAATATGCCCTAGAGGCAATAATAAAGTTATTATTTATTTCCTTATATCATGATAAATGTTTATTATTCATGCTAGAATTGTATTAACTGGAAACATGATACATGTGTGAATACATAGACAAACAAAGTGTCACTAGTATGCCTCTACTTGACTAGCTCGTTTATCAAAGATGGTTATGTTTCCTAACCATAGACATGAGTTGTCATTTGATTAACGGGATCACATAATTAGGAGAATGATGTGATTGACTTGACCCATTCCGTTAGCTTAGCACTTGATCGTTTAGTATGTTGCTATTGCTTTCTTCATGACTTATACATGTTCCTATGACTATGAGATTATCCAACTCCCGTTTACCGGAGGAACACTTTGTGTGCTACCAAACGTCACAACATAACTGGGTGATTATAAAGGTGCTCTACAGGTGTCTACGAAGGTACTTGTTGAGTTGGCGTATTTCGAGATTAGGATTTGTCATCCGACTGTCGGAGAGGTATCTCTAGGCCCACTCAGTAATACACATCACTATAAGCCTTGCAAGCATTGTAACTAATGAGTTAGTTGCGGGATGATGTATTACGGAACGAGTAAAGAGACTTGCCGGTAACGAGATTGAACTAGGTATTGAGATACCGACGATCGAATCTCGGGCAAGTAACATACCGATGACAAAGGGAACAACGTATGTTGTTATGCGGTTTGACCGATAAAGATCTTCGTAGAATATGTAGGAACCAATATGAGCATCTAGGTTCCGCTATAGGTTATTGACCGGAGACGTCTCTCCGTCATGTCTACATAGTTCTCGAACCCGTAGGGTCCGCATGCTTAAAGTTCGGTGACGATCGGTATTATGAGTTTTTGTGTTTTGATGTACCAAACATAGTTCGGAGTCCCGGATATGATCACGGACATTACGAGGAGTCTCTAAATGGTCGAGACGTAAAAATCGATATATTGGATGACAATATTTGGATAGAGGAATGGTTCCGGGTGAGATCGGAAATATACCAGAGCACCGGGAGGTTATCGGAACCCCCCGGGAGGTATATGGGCCTTATTGGGCTTTAGTGGAAAGGAGGGGAAAGGAGCAAGGGGGTGCCCCCCCATCCCAATCCGAATTGGGAGGGGGGCCGGGCCCCCTTTCCTTCCTCCCTCCTTCCTCTTCCTTCCCTCTCCTACTCCAAGTTGGAAAGGGGGGAATCCTACTCCCGGTGGGAGTAGGACTCCCCTTGGCGTGCCTCTCCCTGGCCGGCCGCCTCCTCCCCCTTGCTCCTTTATATACGGGGGCAGGGGGCACCCCATAGACACAACAATTGATCATTGATCTCTTAGCCGTGTGCGGTGCCCCCCTCCACCATAATCCACCTCGATCATATCGTAGCGGTGCTTAGGCGAAGCCCTGCGTCAGTAGCATCATCATCAGCGTCACCACGCCGTCGTGCTGACGAAACTCTCCTATGAAGCTTTGGTGGATCGGAGCTCGCGGGATGCCATCGAGTTGAACGTGTGCAGAACTCGGAGGTGTCGTGCGTTCGGTACTTGGATCGGTCGGATCGTGAAGACGTACAACTACCTCAACCGCGTTGTGCTAACGCTTCCGCATTCGGTCTACGAGGGTACGTAGACACACTCTCCCCTCTCATTGCTATGCGTCACCATGATCCTGTGTGTGATTAGGAAAATTTTGAAATTACTACGTTCCCCAACTGTGGCATCCGAGCCAGGTTTTATGCGTAGATGTTATATGCACGAGTAGAACACAAGTGAGTTGTGGGCGATACAAGTCATACTTCTTGCCAGCATGTCATACTTTGGTTCGGCGATATTGTTGGATGAAGCGGCCCAGACCGACAATACGCGTACGCTTACGCGAGACTGGTTCTACCGATGTGCTTTGCACACAAGTGGCTGGCGGGTGTCAGTTTCTCCAACTTTAGTTGAACCGAGTGTGGCTACGCCCGGTCCTTGTGAAGGTTAAAACAACACTAACTTGACGAACTATCGTTGTGGTTTTGATGCGTAGGTAAGAACGGTTCTTGCTCAGCCCATAGCAGCCACGTAAAACTTGCAACAACAAAGTAGAGGACGTCTAACTTGTTTTTGCATGGCTTGTTGTGATGTGATATGGTCAAGACGTGATGAGATATAAGTTGTTGTATGAGATGATCATGTTTTGTTGAAGTTATCGGCAACTGGCTGAAGCCTTATGGTTGTCTCTTTATTGCATAAGATGCAAGTGCCATGTAATTGCTTTACTTTATCGCTATGCGATTGCAAAAGCAATAGCTGGTGAGACGACCATGTGACGACACGTTGATAAAAGATCAAGATGATGGAGATCATGGTGTCATGCCGGTAACAATGGAGATCATGATAGTACTTTGGAGATGGAGATCAAAAGCACAAGATGATGATGGCCATATCATGTCACATATTTGGATTGCATGTGATGTTTATCTTTTATACATCTTATGTTTGCTTAGTTTGACAGTAGCATTATAAGATGATCTCTCACTAAATTTCAAGGTAAAAGTGTTCTCCCTGAGTATGCACCGTTGCCAAAGTTCGTCGTGCCGAGACACCACGTGATTATCGGGTGTGATAAGCTCAACGTTCATCTACAACGGGTGTAAGACAGTTTTGCACACGCAGAATACTCGGGTTAAACTTGACGATCCTAGCATATGCAGATATGGCCTCGGAACACTGAGACCGAAAGGTCGAGCTTGAATCATATAGTAGATATGATCAACATAGTGATGTTCACCATTGAAAACTACTCCATCTCATGTGATGATCGGACATGGTTTAGTTGATTTGGATCACGTGATCACTTAGATGATTAGAGGGATGTCTATCTAAGTGGGAGTTCTTAAGTAATATGATTAATTGAACTTAAATTTATCATGAACTTAGTCCTTATAGTATTTGCATATCTATGTTGTAGATCAATAGCTCGCACATAGCTTCCATGTTTATTTTGATATGTTCCTAGAGAAAAATAAATTGAAAGATGTTAGTAGCAATGATGCGGATTGGATCCGTGATATGAGGATTATCCTCATTGCTGCACAGAAGAATTATGTCCTTGATGCACCGCTAGGTGACGGACCTATTGCAGGAGCAGATACAGACGTTATGAACGTTTGGTAAAGCTCGGTATGATGACTACTTGATAGTTTAGTGCACCATGCTTTATGGCTTAGAACCGGTACTTCAAAAATGTTTTGAACGCCACGGAGCATATAAGATGTTCCAAGAGTTGAAATTAGTATTTCATACTCATGCCCGTGTCGGGAGGTAGGAGACCTCTGACAGTACTTTGCCTACAAAGATGGAGGAGAATAGCTCAACCAGTGAGCATGTGCTCAGATTGTCTAGGTACTGCAATTGCTTGAATCAAGTAGGAGTTAATCTTCCAGATAAGATAGTAATTGACAAAGTTCTCTAGTCACTATCACCAAGTTACAAGAACTTGGTGATGAACTATAATATGCAAGGGATAGCGGAAACGATTTCCAAGCTCTTCGCGATGCTGAAAGCTGCGGAGGTAGAAATCAAGAAGGAGCATCAAGTGTTGATGGTTGACAAGACCACTAGTTTCAAGAAAAGGGCAAAGGGAAGAAGGGGAACTTCAAGAAGAAAGGCAAGCAAGTTGCTGCTCAAGTTAAGAAGCCCAAGTCCAGACCTAAGCCTGAGACTAAGTGCTTCTGCTGCAAAGGAACTGGTCACTGGAAGCAGAACTGCCCCAAGTATTTGGCGGATAAGAAGGATGGCAAGGTGAACAAAAGTATATTTGATATACATGTTATTGATGTGTACTTTGATAGTGTTTATAGCAACCCCTCGGTATTTGATACTTGTTCGGTTGCTGAGATTAGTAACTCGAAACGGGAGTTGCAGAATGAATAGAGACTAGTTAAGGGTGAAGTAATGATGTGTGTTGGAAGTGGTTCCAAAATTGATATGATCATCATCGCACACTCCCTATACTTTCGGGATTAGTGTTGAACCTAAATAAATGTTATTTGGTGTTTGCGTTAAGCATGAATATGATTTGATCAATTTTATTGCAATACGGTTATTCATTTAAAGTCAGAGAATAATTGTTGTTCTGTCTACATGAATAAAACCTTCAATGGTCATACACCCAAGGTGAATGGTTTATTGAATCTCGATCATAGTGATACACATATTCATAATATTGAAACCAAAAGATGCAAGTTAATAATGATAGTGTAACTTATTTGTGGCACTGTCGTTTTGGTCATATTAGTGTAAAGCGCATGAAGAAAATCCATGCTGATGGGCTTTTGGAATCACTTGATTATGAATCGGTTGATGCTTGCGAACCATGCCTCATAGGAAAGATGACTAAGACTCCGTTCTCCGGAACAATGGAGCGAGCAACTGACTTATTGGAAATAATGCATACTGATGTATGCGGTCTGATGAGTGTTGAGACTCACAGCGGGTATCGTTATTTTCTGACCTTCACAGATGATTTGAGTAAGATATGGGTATATCTACTTGATGAAACATAAGTCTGAAACATTTGAAAAGTTCAAAGAATTTTAGAGTGAAGTGGAAAATCATCGTAATAAGAAAATAAAGTTTTTACGATCTGATCGTGGAGGAGAATATCTGAGTTACGAGTTTGGTCTTCATTTGAAACAATGCGGAATAGTTTCGCAACTCACGCCACCTAGAACACCACAGCGTAGTGGTGTGTCCGAATGTCATAATCACACTTTACTAGATATGGTGCGATCTATGACGTCTCTTACTGATTTACCGCTATCGTTTTGGGGTGATGCATTAGAGACAGCTGCATTCACGTTAAATAGGGCACCATCTAAATCCGTTGAGATGACACCGTATGAACTATGGTTTGGCAAGAAACCAAAGTTGTTGTTTCTAAAAGTTTGGGGTTGCAATGCTTATGTGAAAAAGTTTCATCCTGATAAGCTCAAACCCAAATCGGAGAAATGTGTCTTCATAGGATACCCAAAGGAAACAGTTGGGTACGCCTTCTATCACATATCCGAAGGCAAGACATTTGTTTCTAAGAATGGATCCTTTCTAGAGAAGGAGTTTCGCTCGAAAGAAGTGAGTGGGGGGAAGTAGAACTTGATGAGGTAACTGTACCTGCTCCCTTATTGGAAAGTAGTTCATCACAGAAATATGTTCCTGTGACTCCTACACCAATTAGTGAGGAAGCTAATGATGATGATCATGTAACTTTAGATCAAGGTTACTACCGAACCTCGTAGGTCAACCAGAGTGAGATCCGCACCAGAGTGGTACGGTAATCTTGTTCTGGATGTCATGTTACTTGACCATGACAAACCTACGAACTATGAGGAAGTGATGATGAGCCCAGATTCCGTGAAATGGCTTGAGGCCATGAAAGTTGCGATAGGATCCATATATATAAGAACACATTATGGACTTTGATTGACTTGGCCGATGATCGGTGAGTCATTAAGAATAAACGGATCTTCAAGAGGAAGACGGACGCTGAGAGTAGTGTTACTATCTACAAAGCTCGAATTGTCGCAAAATGTTTTCGACAAGTTCAAGGTGTTGACTATGATGAGATTTTCTCACTCGTAGCAATGCTTAAAAGTCTGTCCGAATCATGTTAGCAGTTGCCGCATTTTATGAAATCTGGCAAATGGATGTCAAAACTGTATTCCTTCATGGATTTCTTAAAGGAAGAATTGTATATGATGCAACCAGAAGGTTTTGTCGATCCTAAAGGTGCTAACAAAATGAGCAAGCACCAGCGACCCATCTATGGACTGGTGCAAGCATCTCGGAGTTGGAATATACACTTTGATGAGTTGATCAAAGCATATGGTTTTATACAGACTTGCGATGAAGCCTGTATTTACAAGAAAGTGAGTGAGAGCACTACAACATTTCTGATAAGTATATGTGAATGACATATTGTTGATCGGAAATAATGTAGAATCTTCTAGAAAGCATAAAGGAGTGTTTGAAAAGAGTTTTTCAAAGAAAGACCTCGATGAAGCAGCTTACACATTGAGCATCAAGATCTATAGAGATAGATCAAGACGCTTGATAAGTTTTTTTTTTCAATAAGCACATACCTTGACAAGATTTTGAAGTAGTTCAAAATGGAACAGTCAAAGAAGGAGTTCTTGCCTGTGTTGCAAGGTGTGAAGTTGAGTAAAGACTTAAAACCTGACCACAGCAGAAAACAGAAAGAGAATGAAAAGTCATTCCCTATGCCTCAGTCATAGGTTCTATAAAGTATGCTATGTTGTTTACCAGTCCTATTGTATACCTTTGCATCATTCTGGCAAGGGAGTACAATAGTGATCTAAGAGTAGATAACTGGACAGCGGTCAAAATTATCCTTAGAGGGCTAAGGAAATATTTCTCGGTTATGGAGGTGATAAAAAAGTTTGTCGTAAAGAGTTACGTCGATTCAAGCTTTTACATCGATCTAGATAACTCTAAGTCTTGATCTGCATACATATTGAAAGTGGGAGCAATTAGCTAGAGTAGCTCCGTGCAGAGCATTGTAGACATAGAAATTTGCGAAATACATACGGATCTAAATGTTGTAGACCCGTTGACTAAGCCTCTTCCACGAGCAAAACATGATCAGCACCAAGGCTCCATGGGTGTTAGAATCATTAATGTGTAATCTAGATTATTGACTCTAGTGCAAGTGGGAGACTGCTACCTCTTGAGCACTGCGTTGGATTTCCCCGAAGAGGAGAGGATGATGCAGCAAAGTAGCGTAAGTATTTCCCTCAGTTTTTGAGAACCAAGGTATCAATCCAGTAGGAGGCTACGCGCGAGTCCCTCGTACCTACACAAAAACAATAGCTCAACGCAACCAACACGCTTAGGGGTTGTCAATCCTTTCACGGTCACTTACGAAAGTGAGATCTGATAGAGATGATAAATAATATTTTTGGTATAGAGATGCAAAGTGAAAAGTAAAAGGCAAAGTAAAAAAGCAAAGCAATAATAAAGTGATGGAGATTGATATGATGAGAAAGAGACCCGGGGCCATAGGTTTCACTAGTGGCTTCTCTCAAGAGCATAAGTATTCTACGGTGGGTGAACAAATTACTGTTGAGCAATTGACAGAATTGAGCATAGTTATGAGAATATCTAGGTATGATCATGTATATAGGCATCACGTCCGAGACAAGTAGACCGACTCCTGCCTGCATCTACTACTATTACTCCACTCATCGACCGCTATCCAGCATGCATCTAGAGTATTAATTTAAAAACAGAGTAACGCCTTAAGCAAGATGACATGATGTAGAGGGATAGTTTCATGCAATATGATAAAAAAACCATCTTGTTATCCTCGATGGCAACAATACAATACGTGCCTTCCTGCCCCTTCTGTCACTGGGAAAGGACACCGCAAGATCGAACCCAAAGCTAAGCACTTCTCTCATGGCAAGAAAAACCAATCTAGTAGGCCAAACCAAACTGATAATTCGAAGAGACTTGCAAAGATAACCAATCATACATAAAAGAATTCAGAGAAGATTCAAATATTATTCATAGATAGACTGGATCATAAACCCACAATTCATCGGTCTCAACAAACACACCGCAAAAAGAAGATTACATCGAATAGATCTCCACGAGAGAGGGGGAGAACATTGTATTGAGATCCAAAAAGAGAGAAGAAGCCATCTAGCTACTAACTATGGACCCGTAGGTCTGAAGTAAACTACTCACGCTTCATCGGAGGGGCTTGGATGATGACGTAGAAGCCCTCCGTGATCGATGCCCCCTCCGGCGGAGCTCCGGAACAGGCCCCAAGATGGGATCTCATGGATACAGAAAGTTGCGGCGATGGAATTAGGTTTTTGGCTCTGTCCCCGATCGTTTGGGGGTGCGTAGGTATATATAGGAGGAAGGAGTACATCGGTGGAGCTTCGAGGGGCCCACGAGGCA
Source organism: Triticum urartu (assembly GCF_003073215.2). Lineage (NCBI taxonomy): Eukaryota > Viridiplantae > Streptophyta > Magnoliopsida > Poales > Poaceae > Triticum > Triticum urartu. The sequence goes on along the minus strand of NC_053026.1, from coordinate 578,142,331 downwards.
GGGGGCGCGCCCTCCACCCTCGTGACCGCCTCGTGGCTTTCTTGACAGGGGGTCCAAGTCTCCTAGGTCTTATCCGATGAGAAAATCACGTTCCCGAAGGTTTCATTCCGTTTGGACTCCATTTGATATTCTGTTTCTCCGAAACACTGAAATAGGCAAAAAACAACAATTTTGGGCTGGGCCTCCGGTTAATAGGTTAGTCCCAAAAATAATATAAAAGTGGAAAATAAAGCACAATATGGTCCAAAATAGTAGATAATATAGCATGGAGCAATCAAAAATTATAGATACGTTGGAGACGTATCAAGCATCCCCAAGCTTAATTCCTGCTCGTCCTCGAGTAGGTAAATGATAAAAAGAGAATTTTTGATGCGGAGTGCTACTTGGCATAATTTTAATGTAATTCTTCTTAATTGTGGTATGAATATTCATATCTGAAAGATTCAAGACAAAAGTTCATATTGACATAAAAATGATAATACTTCAAGCATACTAACTAAGCAATTATGTCTTCTCAAAATAAGATGGCCAAAGAAAGTTCATCCCTACAAAATCATATAGTTTAGTCATGTTTCATTTTCGTCACACAAGAATGCTCTCATCATGCACAACCCCGATGACAAGCCAAGCAATTGTTTCATACTTTAGTAATCTCAAACCTATAAACTTTCACGCAATATATGAGCGCGAGCCATGGACATAGCACTATGGGTGGAATAGAATATAATGAGGGGGGTTATGTGGAGAAGACAAAAAAGGAGAAAGTCTCACATCAACGAGGCTAATCAATGGGCTATGGAGATGCCCACCGATTGATGTTAATGCAAGGAGTAGGGATTTCCATGCAACGGATGCACTAGAGCTATAAATGTATGAAAGCTCAACAAAAGAAACTAGTGGGTGTGCATCCAACTTGCTTGCCCACGAAGACCTAGTGCACTTGAGGAGGCCCATTGTTGGAATATACAAGCCAAGTTCTATAATGAAAAATTCCCACTAGTATATGAAAGTGATAACATGAGAGACTCTCTACTATGAAGATCATGGTGCTACTTTGAAGCACAAGTGTGGTAAAAGGATAGTAACATTGTCCCTTCTCTCTTTTTCTCTCAATTTTTTTGGGCCTTCTCTTTTTTTATGGCCTTTCTCTTTTCTTTGGGCCTTCTCTTTTTATGGCCTTTTTTTATTATTCCTCACTTGGGACAATGCTCTAATAATGATGATCATCACACTTCTATTTATTTACAACTCAATGTTTACAACTCGATACTAGAACAAGGATGACTCTATATGAATGCCTCCGGCGGTGTACCGGGATATGCAATGAACCAAGAGTGACATGTATGAAAGAATTATGAACGGTGGCTTTGCCACAAATACTATGTCAACTACATGATCATGCTAAGCAATATGACAATGATGAATGTGCCATGATGAACGGAATGACGGAAAGTTGCATGGCAATATATCTCGGAATGGCTATGGAAATGCCATAATAGGTAGGTATGGTGGCTGTTTTGAGGAAGATATAAAGAGGTTTATGTGTGAAAGAGCATATCATATCACGGGGTTTGGATGCACCGGCGAAGTTTGCGCCAACTCTCAATGTGAGAAAGGGCAATGCACGGTACCGAAGAGGCTAGCAAGGATGGAAGGGTGAGAGTGTGTATAATCCATGGACTCAACATTAGTCATAAAGAACTCACATACTTATTGCAAAAATCTACAAGTCATCAAAAACCTCGGCACTACGCGCATGCTCCTAGGGGGATAGATTGGTAGGAAAAGACCATCGCTCGTCCCCGACCGCCACTCATAAGGAAGATAATCAAATAACACCTCATGTTTCAAATGTGTTGCATAACGTTTACCATACGTGCATGCTACGGGACTTGCAAACTTCAACACAAGTATTTCTCAATTTCACAACTACTCAACTAGCATGACTTTGATATTATTACCTCCATATCTCAAAACAATCATCAAGCAACAAACTTTTCTTAGTATTCAACACACTCATAAGAAAGTTTTATTATTAATCTTGCATACCAAGCATATTAGGATTTTAAGAAAATTACCATGCTATTAAGACTCTCAAAATAATATAAGTGAAGCATGAGAGATCAATAGTTTCTATAAAACAAATCCACCACCATGCTCTAAAAGATATAAGTGAAGCACTAGAGCAAAACTATAGAGCTCAAAAGATATAAGTGAAGCACATAGAGTATTCTATCAAATTCCAAATTATGTATGGCTCTCTCAAAAGGTGTGTAAAGCAAGGATGATTGTGGTAGACTAACAAGCAAAGACTCAAATCATAAAACACGCTCCAAGCAAAACACATATCATGTGGTGAATAAAAATATAGCTCCAAGTAAAGTTACCAATAGAAGTAGACGAAAGAGGGGATGCATTCCGGGGCATCCCCAAGCTTTGAATTTTAGGTGTCCTTAGATTATCTTGGGGGTGCCATGGGCATCCCCAAGATTAGTCTATTGCCACTCCTTGTTCCATAATCCATCAAATCTTTACCCAAAACTTGAAAACTTCACAACACAAAACTTAAAGTAGAAAATCTCGTGAGCTCCGTTAGCGAAAAAAAACAAAAGACCACTTCAAGGTACTGTAATGAACTCATTATTTATTTATATTGGTGTTAAACCTACTGTATTCCAACTTCTCTATGGATTATAAACTATTTTAATAGCCATAGATTCATCAAAATAAGCAAACAACACACGAAAAACAGAATCTGTCAAAAACAGAACAGTCTGTAGTAATCTGTAGCTAGCGCAAGATCTGGAACCCCCAAAATTCTAAAATAAATTGCTGTACGTGAGGAATTTATATATTAATTATCTGCAAAAATAATTAACTAAATAGCACTTTCCAAATAAAAATTACAGCAGTTCTCGTGAGCGCTAAAGTTTCTGTTTTTTACAGCAAGTTCAACAAGACTTTCCCCAAGTCTTCCCAACGGTTCTACTTGGCACAAACACTAATTAAACACAAAAAAACACAACCAAAACAGAGTCTAGATAATTTATTTATTACTAATCAGGATCAAAAAGCAAGGAATAAAAATAAAATTGGGTTGCCTTCCAACAAGCGCTATCGTTTAACGCCCCTAGCTAGGCATAACAAGCAAGAATAGATCTAGGTATTGCCATCTTTGGTAGGCAATTCTTCAATGAGGCATCTATCTCCCTTAGGAATTTCTTTCTTTCTAGTGATTATCAAACTCTTAGGCACAAGATCGAAAAATTCATTTGTAGCAATTGGTTCTTTAATGATAACAAAAAGATTGGGATGAATACTTATAGATTTAAGATCCGCAGTTTCCTTACTAGATGATTCACCCTTATTTTTAGGAACATACATAAGCTTGGAAATTTTAGTAGGAGGACTTGGAGTATTCTTTACGGAAGAAAAAGTGGTTCCCAAGTTCGTAATGATACCCTCAAGTTTATCGATTCTAGTGGAATCTAGATTTATTTTCTCATTAACTATGGGTTCCTTTTCCTTAATATTTTTCAAAGTCATTCCTACCTTAGATCCATATTGGGTAATTTGATTGTGGATCTTTTTATCTATATTTTCAATTAATTCAATGTTAGCAACTTTATTTTCAATAATTTCAAGTCTTTGCATAACATGCTCCAAAGTTAACATAGTTCCATTAACCAAAAGAGGTGGTGAGCCAAATAAATCTAACATAGCATTATAAGAATCAAAAGTATGGCTACCCAAGAAATTCCCTCCGGTAATGGTATCAAGGATATATCTATACCAAGGACTAGCACCTACATAAAAATTGCGGAGAAGAACTGAAGTAGATTGCTTCCTCATAGATCTATTTTGAGCATTGCAAATTCTATACCAAGCATCTTTTAGATTTTCACCCTCCCTTTGTTTAAAATTTAGAACTTCATTCTCGGGAGACAACGGAGAAGATATGAGACTAGCCATGACGACAAGCGAGCAAACAAAAGGCAAACGGGCAAAAAGAGGCAAATAGAGAAAGAGAGGGAGGATAGAGAGAGAGAGGGCGAATAAAATGGAAAGGGTGAAGTGGGGGAGAGGAAAACGAGAGGCAAATGGCAAATAATGTAATGCGGGAGATAGGAATTGTGATGGGTACTTGGTATGTTGACTTTTGCCCAGACTCCCCGGCAACGGCGCCAGAAATTCTTCTTGCTACCTCTTGAGCACTGCGTTGGATTTTCCCGAAGAGGAGAGGATGATGCAGCAAAGTAGCGTAAGTATTTCCCTCAGTTTTTGAGAACCAAGGTATCAATCCAGTAGGAGGCTACGCGCGAGTCCCTCGTACCTACACAAAAACAATAGCTCAACGCAACCAACGCGCTTAGGGGTTGTCAATCCCTTCATGGTCACTTACGAAAGAGAGATCTGATAGAGATGACAAATAATATTTTTGGTATTTTTGGTATAGAGATGCAAAGTGAAAAGTAAAAGGCAAAGTAAAAAAGCAAAGCAATAATAAAGTGATGGAGATTGATATGATGAGAAAGAGACCTGGGGGCCATAGGTTTCACTAGTGGCTTCTCTCAAGAGCATAAGTATTCTACGGTGGGTGAACAAATTACTGTTGAGCAATTGACAGAATTGAGCATAGTTATGAGAATATCTAGGTATGATCATGTATATAGGCATCACGTCCGAGACAAGTAGACCGACTCCTGCCTGCATCTACTACTATTACTCCACTCATCGACCGCTATCCAGCATGCATCTAGAGTATTAAGTTAAAAACAGAGTAACGCCTTAAGCAAGATGACATGATGTAGAGGGATAGTTTCATGCAATATGATAAAAAACCCATCTTGTTATCCTCGATGGCAACAATACAATACGCACCTTGCTGCCCCTTCTGTCACTGGGAAAGGACACCGCAAGATTGAGCCCAAAGCTAAGCACTTCTCCCATGGCAAGAAAACCCAATCTAGTAGTCCAAACCAAACTGATAATTCGAAGAGACTTGCAAAGATAACCAATCATACATAAAAGAATTCAGAGAGGATTCAAATATTATTCATAGATAGACTGGATCATAAACCCACAATTCATCGGTCTCAACAAACACACCGTAAAAAGAAGATTACATCAAATAGATCTCCACGAGAGAGGGGGAGAACATTGTATTGAGATCCAAAAAGAGAGAAGAAGCCATCTAGCTACTAACTATGGACCCGTAGGTCTAAAGTAAACTACTCACACTTCATCGGAGGGGCTTGGATGATGACGTAGAAGCCCTCCGTGATCGATGCCCCTCCGACGGAGCTCCGGAACAGGCCCCAAGATTGGATCTCGTGGATACAGAAAGTTGCGGCGGTGGAATTAGGTTTTTGGCTCCATCCTCGATCATTTGGGGGTACGTAGGTATATATAGGAGGAAGGCGTACGTCGGTGGAGCTTCGAGGGTCCCACGAGGCAGGGGGCGCGCCCTAGGGGGGTGCCCTCCACCCTCGTGATCGCCTCGTGGCTTTCTTGACGGAGGGTCCAAGTCTCCTGGGTCTTATCTGATGAGAAAATCATGTTCCCGAAGGTTTCATTCCGTTTGGACTCCGTTTGATATTCTGTTTGTCCGAAACACTGAAATAGGCAAAAAACAACAATTCTGGGCTGGGCCTCCGGTTAATAGGTTAGTCCCAAAAATAATATAAAAGTGGAAAATAAAGCCCAATATGGTCCAAAACAGTAGATAATATAGCATGGAGCAATAAAAAATTATAGATACGTTGGAGAGGTATCAGAGACTGAATGAAATATGCCCTAGAGGCAATAATAAAGTTATTATTTATTTCCTTATATCATGATAAATGTTTATTATTCATGCTAGAATTGTATTAACCGGAAACATGATACATGTGTGAATACATAGACAAACAGAGTGTCACTAGTATGCCTCTACTTGACTAGCTCGTTTATGAAAGATGGTTATGTTTCCTAACCATAGACATGAGTTGTCATTTGATTAACGGGATCACATCATTAGGAGAATGATGTTATTGACTTGACCCATTCCGTTAGCTTAGCACTTGATCGTTTAGTATGTTGCTATTGCTTTCTTCATGACTTATACATGTTCCTATGACTATGAGATTATGCAACTCCCGTTTACCGGAGGAACACTTTGTGTGCTACCAAACGTCACAACGTAACTGGGTGATTATAAAGGTGCTCTACAGGTGTCTCCGAAGGTACTTGTTGAGTTGGCGTATTTCGAGATTAGGATTTGTCACTCCGATTGTCAGAGAGGTATCTCTGGGCCCACTCGGTAATGCACATCACTATAAGCCTTGCAAGCATTATAACTAATGAGTTAGTTACGGGATGATGTATTATGGAACGAGTAAAGAGACTTGCCGGTAATGAGATTGAACTGGGTATTGAGATACCGACGATCGAATCTCGGGCAAGTAACATACCGATGACAAAGGGAACAACGTATGTTGTTATGCGGTTTGACCGATAAAGATCTTCGTAGAATATGTAGGAACCAATATGAGCATCCAGGTTCCGCTATTGGTTATTGACCGGAGACGTGTCTCGGTCATGTCTACATAGTTCTCGAACCCGTAGGGTCCGCACGCTTAAAGTTCGGTGATGATCGGTATTATGAGTTTTTGTGTTTTGATGTACCGAAGGTAGTTCGGAGTCCCGGATATGATCACGGACATGACGAGGAGTCTCGAAATGGTCGAGACGTAAAAATCAATATATTGGACGACTATATTTGGATACCGGAATGGTTTCGGGTGAGATCGGGAATATACCGGAGCACCGGGAGGTTATCGGAACCCCCCGGGAGGTATATGGGCCTTATTGGGCTTCAGTGGAAAGGAGGGGAAAGGAGCAAGGGAGGTGGCGCGCCCCCCAAGCCCAATCTGATTTGGGAGGGGGGCCGGCCCCCCTTTCCTTCCTCCCTCCTTCCTCTTCCTTCCCTCTCCTACTCCAAGTTGGAAAGGGGGGAATCCTACTCCCAGTGGGAGTAGGACTCCCCTTGGCGCGCCTCTCCCTGGCCGGCCGCCTCCTCCCCCTTGCTCCTTAATATATGGGGGCAGGGGCACCCCATAGACACAACAATTGATCATTGATCTCTTAGCCGTGTGCGGTGCCCCCCTCCACCATAATCCACCTCGATCATATCGTAGCGGTGCTTAGGCGAAGCCCTGCGTCGGTAGCATCATCATCACCGTCACCACGCCGTCGTGCTGACGAAACTCTCCTGTGAAGCTTTGCCGGATCGGAGATCGCGGGACGTCATCGAGTTGAACGTGTGCAGAACTCGAAGGTGCCGTTCGTTTGGTACTTGGATCGGTCGGATCGTGAAGACATACGACTACATCAACCGCGTTGTGCTAATGCTTCCGCATTCGGTCTACGAGGGTACGTAGACACACTCTCCCCTCTTGTTGCTATGCATCACCATGATTCTGTGTGTGCGTAGGAAATTTTTGAAATTACTACGTTCCCCAACAAATAGCATACGGCGGATACACAAATTATTGTTGGGAAATTGACAAAAAAATAAATAATTATGACGACATCCAAGGCAATGATCATGTATATAGGCATCACGTTCAAGATTAGTAGACCGAAATGATTCTGCATATACTACTATTATTCCACACATCGACCGCTATCCAGCATGCATCTAGTGTATTAAGTTCATCAAAAAATGGAGTAATGCAATAAGAACGATGACATGATGTATACAAGATAAACACACGTATGAATAAACCCCATCTTATTACCCTTGATAGCAACGATACACGTGTGTCATGTCTCTTTTCTATCACTGAGATTGAGCACCGCAAGATCGAACCCATCACAAAGCACCTCTTCCCATGGCAAGAAGAATCAATTTAGTTGGCCAAACCAAACCAATAATTCAGAGAAGAAATATGAAACTATAACAATTATGCATAAAAGAGTTCAGCAAAGACTCAAATAATATTCATGGATAGATTTGATCATAAACTCACAATTCATCAGATCCCGACAAGCACACCGTAGAAAAGAGTTACATCAAATAGATTTCCAAGAACATCGAGGAGAACATTATATTGAAGATCAAAAAGAGAGAAGAAGCCATCTAGCTACTAGCTACGGACCCGTAGGTCTGTGGTAAAGTACTCACGCATCATCGGAGGGGCAAGAAGGACGATGAAGAACCCCTTCGTGATCGTTGCCCCCTCCAACAGAGTGCCGCAAAAGGCCTCTGGATTGGATCTCATGGTTCTGGAACTTGCGGCGGGTGGAAAAGTGTTTCGTCGACTCCCCTAGGGTTTTTGGAATTTTGGAGTATTTATAGAGGTGGAGGTAGGTCAACAAGGTCCCCGTGGGCCCCACTACCCACCAGGGCACGCCGGAGGCCCCTGGCGCGCCCTGGTGTCTAGTGCCCCCCACGGGCCTCCTCCCGTGTGCTCCAAATGCTTCAAGGGTGATATAAGACCCTGGAAGCTCGGCCTGGTGACGTATCAGCTGATGAACAATAAAAAAATATCAATATGTTGGAGACGTATCAGCTGCCGAGAGGTCACGTTGGTCAGCGCCGCCTTCCCTCCCTCTGGTCACATCGCGACATCAATGCCGACCTCCACGTGCTCTGGGCCGGCATGAATGCGACACGGTAAGCGGTGTGTGCATCAGAAGGACAGCGCGGGAGGGGCAGTGAGGGTTTTTGATGAGCCAGGGCGGTCAAAGCGGGCATGGGATCGATCCGAACTCCCGCAAAGCCCCCCTCCCTCACTTGTCTCAGATTTGCGGGAGAAATCGCGTCCGGACCGCTCCGCGGACCGATACATTCTCGCGTTGGATGAATTCCGTGGTTCAGACAGATGCGAGCGGTTTGCGGGTTCGCCTTGGAGATGTCCTAATAACTCAACGAAATTTAAAGAGGTTGTTAGATCTATTGTGGGAAGGGTCGACGATGCTCGACAACCTTTCCATTAGGGTCTAAAAACCCTGATAGGCACTTGGTGAACACTTAGTCACTCAACTATGTATGTTACCAATATCGAAATCAATAAGACTTGGATGCACTTTCATGAACATTTGAGCCCTTGACTTTACACAAACAAATTAGGGCACTAAATTTTGGGCAGTATGAGTAGTATGCTAGGGTTGAGCGTCAGATAGGCGCCTAGCGCTCGGTGAAGCCCCAAAACCCTCCTCCCCCCTCTGGCGCGAGAGGCCGCCCTCAATCCCCCCCTCACTGCCAAGTTCCCGCCAGTCTCCTCCATTCCCCTCCCCACCTCTCCCAAATCCAATCTCCAAATCCTCATCTCCCTCCCCATCTCTCTCATCGGCGGCGAGGCGGCCCAAAGGGGGGAAGAGGGGCGAAGATGCTGTGGGTGGACAAGCACCGGCCGAAAACCCTAGACAAGGTCATCGTCCATGAGCAGGTCGCGCAGAACCTCAAGAAATTCGTAAGAACCCGCGACCCGCCCCTCCTAAAATCACTCTCCTAGGGTCTCCCCCGCCTCCTTGTGTGCTGATCTGTTCTGTCGGTGTCCGTTTGGTTCAGGTGGCGGAGCAGGACTGCCCGCACCTGCTCTTCTATGGCCCGCCGGGGTCCGGCAAGAAAACCCTAATCATGGCGCTCATCAAGCAGATGTTCGGCGCCGGTGTGGAGAAGGTAGTTCCTTCTCTTCAGGATAAATCTTTGAAGATCTAGATTTTTTTACCTTTTTTTTTTGCCCGTGGCCGGGGTGTTTATTTTTCTGCTGACATTTTCGTGCATTTTGATGGCCCCGTTGCAGGTGAAGATGGAGAATAAGACTTGGAAGATCGATGTGAGTCGTGGCCCTTCTTTCAGCCCATCTCTGTCTTTCCTTGTTATTGTCACTATTATTGCAATGTTGCGATGTGTCATTGAAGAATTGACAGAAAGTAGTATGCAAATAAAAAGTTATGCGGTTGTCACTACATGTGTCATGCATACAGGGAGTCTTTCTTTTTCAGTTTGTGCTATTGGTGAGCATAGCACTGATCCACCATGATATGAAACAAAGCATTTGCCATTTCTCTGTATGTCGATAGCTTATTAGTGTTCTGTGGCATTACCTAAGTTGTCAATTTGGGATAGCTATGAATATGTCTGAGAGTTTGATGTGCAATTTCCTTTGTACAGACCGGGACGAGGACATTTGATCTAGAGCTGGCGATGTTGTCAAGTTCCCACCATGTGGAAATGAACCCCAGCGATGCTGGCTTTCAGGACAGGTATGTTGTTCAGGAGGTTATCAAAGAGATGGCCAAGAGTAGGCCGATTGATGCCAAGGGCAAGAGAGCATTTAAAGGTTGGTACTTCTTCTGATTTTGTTCTTATAACTCTCTAGTTCCAAATATTGTTGTCTTACAAAGAAGTTGCCACTAGCTTTTCTTCCCCTGGCACCATTGTCTATTGCATCCTGTAATGATGAATCATCTCTATATAGCATGAAGTTGTCTTATACAATGCTAGATGATTTACTCGTTACTACCTCCGTTGCTTAATATAAGACGTTTTTGCAGTTCAAATTGAACTGCAAAAATGTCTTATATTAAGGGACGGAGGTAGTACTTTTCAGTGGATGATTTCAACAAGTGCATAAACAGATGATGCTATGCAAAGTGACCATGCCACTTGCTTAGGCTGTATGCTTGCTTTATTTAAAAACAAATTCCTCATTCAACATAAACTTAAACATACTTTGTATATTTGCAGTGCTTGTCCTAAATGAAGTTGACAAGCTGTCACGAGAAGCACAACATTCCCTCCGTAGGACAATGGAGAAATACAGTGCATCGTGTAGACTCATATTATGCTGTAATAGCTCCTCAAAGGTGACAGAAGCTGTAAGGTCCCGTTGCTTGAATGTGCGAGTGAATGCACCTACCGAAGATCAGGTTAGTAATGGATATTTGATGCCATTTTTACTGCAACTAGTGTCAGTTGTGGATCTTTGGCTTGATTTCATGGTCGGTGCTACTATGTCTAATAGGGTGTTCAAAACTTGCATGGGTTCCTTTGCTTCTGAGTTTGGTAATTAGTTCAGTTATGGTAAATTGAGCTTTATTCATTTTCATAAGTGTTGTGAATTGAATCTGTAAAGTCGGGACTTTACCAGGGTTGTTTGAACTGCTCTATGTAAGGTTTGAATATATGCTTTTATCAGTTTATTTGTACCATGTTCACAGCAAGGAAATGGTAGTGAAATTTTTAACTGTGCTCCAACCTCATTATTCTATGTATAGTTGAAGAAGTTATGCATACTGCACCCCTAAACCTTGCCCATTTGCAGATTGTACAAGTACTGGAATTCATTGGGAAGAAAGAGAATCTGCAACTTCCATTTGGATTTGCTGCTCGGATAGCAGCTCAATCAAACCGCAACTTGAGGCGAGCAATATTATTTTTTGAGACATGCAAAGTCCAGCAGTAAGCCCGACTGCTACCTTTAATTGTTACTGCAGTTCTGTTAATGTTGGTTGTGCTGTGTCCCTAGTTTTATATTTGTATCATGTATCTCACTGTTTACGCCCTTTAGTTTTTACATTTATCTGGTTTTCCCTTAAGTTTTTTTCTTCTGTTTCTATATTGCAGATATCCATTTTCAGCAAATCAAGTGGCGCCTCCTCTTGACTGGGAGCAGTATGTGTCTGAAATAGCAACTGAAATCTTGAGTGAACAAAGCCCTAAAAGGTCTGTCGTGTTTCATTTCCAACTTCTATTGAGCTGCAGTCCCTAATGTTTGCCTTTTCCTTTCATTTCCTGTTTACATGTTTTCATTTTTCATTTTTAGTCACCACATAGTTGTTTTCCTTTTTTCTGTAAAGATACTATTACATTATTGTTCTCCCTCGAGCCCTCTTTTCATGCATCATAATGGCTCCCGGCCATCAGTGGATACCCATTGTAGAATTATTAGGAAGATCTTCAGAATTGAAGAGATTTCGTAACCTACATGCGGCCAGCAGCCAGCATTGATGTCATGAGATGTCTTGTACTTTACTTATTTAATCTAATAGGCGTGGTAATGGATCTGCATCTGCTTGGAATGTTATATTTTCGTCTTGTGTCACACCATATGGAAGCGACATCTGCTATTTTTGGTGGTTCACCATCTGTTACGCACTTTTGTTCTTCACAATATCTGTTTATTAATTTTCCTTACATAGTGAGTCATCTAAGACATTTTCTGGTTTCGCTTTGATTTGACTTTGAATAGTAAAATTAATATTTCAGGCTATATTCTGTACGCCAGAAATTCTATGAGTTACTTGTGAATTGTATCCCACCTGAAAGCATCTTGAAGGTGACACAATGCTTCTATTGCTGCTTTACCTTCATTTTTCGATGACCTTTAATGTGGGTGCAAGTTAAACTTGTTTTTGACAATTGCAGAAGTTGTTAACCGAGTTAATGAAGAAGTTAGACTCTGATTTGAAGCATGAAGTTTGTCACTGGGCTGCACACTATGTGAGTAATTGTTATGCTAACATTTTTTCCCAGCTCCCAGCCAATTTAGTTTCATATGTTCTTTGTAACGTAGGAGTACAGTAGACTTTTCATGTTCTATCTCCACTAATTTCACATAGTACTAGCTCTACCTCTTAGTTCTATGGCCTTAATTTTGTATTTTCTTCCTTATTGATGCTTATTTTCATTCTTGTGATGAATCTGCTTGTTAAGCTCTGGTGTCATGTCTTTGGCAGGAACACAAGATGCGACTTGGGTCAAAGGCCATTTTTCATCTGGAAGGTACATGTCAGGTTTCTTGTTGGTCTAGCGTGTGCATATTTGTATTGTACCAATAGTTTGACTTATCTGATTATTATCGGCATAAATGGACCTAGCTATGTCTTCTCACAATACGATTTGATGGCACCACGTAATAAGTAAAAACCATAGATTTGGTTGCACTATTAAAAATATAGGTCTTGTTTCAAAGAGAGACAAGTTAATAGAAACTTTCCCTCAAAATGTAGTGGAATACAATCCTACAAATTGAACCAACAACATATGAAAAACTCCTTACAATCCTCCACAGTTCTTAAGGAAATCCTTCGGATCAGAGATGCCCTTAATCTGGCATATATATACCTCATGATCTGTGTACATTGTATTTCAATATTTTGGGTGGCTACCATTGTGGCGGCACTAGCCTAGTTGGTACTCAAAAACTGATCCCTGACTCGTCTGCACCCATGTTTTGCTACTGTTTCTGCAGCTTTCGTGGCCAAGTTCATGAGCATTTACAAGGAGTTCCTTTGTGCCGCATTTGGTTGAGCAAAACCAGAGCATACGGATGTTTGCCGCTGCAAGATGCTCCTAGTTCGCAGTCTCTGTCGTCGCAATCGCTTTGGTCTGATGTGTGGGCGCTTACATTTTGTATGTTACTCAGTCAGTGTAGTTTGTACTGAATTCATGTGAGCAAGTACTTATTTACTTTGAATCATCTGCTACTGAAAGGTGGAGTCGCCCACCTATGATCGTCTTGATTTTGTTCTGCCTTGTGCTTGGACGTCAAACGAATTTCAGCATCTCATCCTATAAATGCCAACAGGGTGCTAAACGATATCACTACCTCCTTTCTGGTTATAGAAGGCTTACACGTACATATTATAAGTTATGTGAGTATATCATAAATATTATAGCATTAGAAATTTGAAATATTATAATTCCTAATGGTATAACTGTTCTGATATGTGCTAGAGATACCTATAAATCAGAAACGGAATTGCTAAATCTCAGCTGACTGAGACTTAATCAAGTCTCAATTGATACTATATTCTTTTTTATATGTTCTATCATTTGACTAAGATTTGGAGCCATGCCCAATTAGAAAGGAGGGAGTAAATCGTAACAATGATTAAATACTTAAACAGCCAAGCGCTTTTTAACAACATCAATGTATTCCATTTACAGGTAATACTTGATGCATTTGTAAATGTAAATACAAGGGCCTGTCTATACACATGTATTAATTCAAAATATTCTCAGAAGAGTTGTGCTAGTATGTGTTTTAGTTCATGTTGGCGTGCACAAATGTGTCAGATTTGTATAAAAAAGGAAGGGAGGATAATGATAAGCCTTTACGTTCAAAAATGTGATTCTTACAATGTTATCTTTCGCCTTTTCAGACTTAACTAGTTCTACTTATTCTGAAATCACTATGGAATTCTAACACAGAAAAGTACTCCCTCCGTCCAAAGGAATTTTGGCAACACCATTCATCTGACCCAGAGTGTTTATTAGAAATTCTCCTAAGAAATACTGTATAATCTTTAGAAGAATACTATGAACATCATACAATCCAAATACTAGTATTCTGCGAGACCGAGTTAGCGTGGCCAGTCTCAGTTGTTCACCTCATCACCTGACGTAGTGGCTCCGCTTGATAAAGGCAAGCTTATTAACAGTTAAGCGAAGCAAAGTTCTCTTTTAAAAAAAGAAGGTAAATTATCCAACAAAACGGTTATGAACGAAGAAGGTAGTACAACAGAGCGGATGCTATTATTATTACAAGAAGATCTGTCACAAAATCAAATGACTGTTACGAATTTATACAGCAGCGACTGCTCGCTAACACATACAGGTCAGTGCTTGCTGGCGGCGGCGGCGTTAGACCCTGGGCCTCACCCTGCGCCCGCTGGTGTCGCCGCCATCCGAGATCTGGCCCCACACGCTCTGGCTCTTGCCCCCGCTGCTGCATTCCTCCTCGCACCCGGCTACTGTCCGGAGGATCTCTGACTGTAGCGCCGGGCAGTTGTCTTTGAGGTAATCGAATCCGTCGGTCCGGATTACAGCTGCAGATACATAAGGGCATCTGGAATGTTATACAGTTCAGGACGCTTGTTTGGGCACCACCAAGAAACAAACAGTAGAAACATATGCAAAGGCAGTCTACAAGTACTCCCTCCGGTCCTTTTTACTCTGCATATTAGAATTCTCTGAAGTCAAACTTCACAAAGTTTGACCGTATTTATATGAAAAAATATCAACATCTGCCATGCTAAAGTTATACAATATGAAACTTTAAGCCATGACACATCTATTGATATTGATTTCAAATTGTGAATGTTGGTACTTTTTTCTATAAAGTTGGTCAAACTTTACGAGGCTTGACTTCAGTCAAATCTTATATGCGAACTAAAAAGGACCGGAGGGAGTACCATAAAAAAGCAGTACACATTAAATTACTGACGTTATAGGATGTCTCGGATGAAAATATTGTCAAATTGAGAGCATGACACACAAATGAAAATTAAAATGCTTTGAGCCAACTACTGTAGCTTGCTGTCTGATTGGCATAATGGGAGATTCAAAACGTTGCCGTCATCAGGCTAACATTGTGCCCTCAGCACAAAAAGATACATGTATCTGTATTCCTAAGTGGTACATCTTCTGTTCTAACTATTGCTACAAACAAAGGCATCATATGGGCCACTGTTCCTTTCCATGAGTATGCATAAGGGTGTATACTTGTGGAAACAAATGGCAGCATGCTGTTTCATACACCACCTTTTGGACGCAAACTGGAAACTACTGACAGGAGTTCTCAAGCAGATATGAATATAAATGCAATTATCCGATAACTACATAGGACGAGCACATCGAATTGCATCGCTTGTTAAGCCTTATTACCTGAAAGGTTCTCAGCAGCAAATTTTAGGCAGACGGACTTGAGCTCTGTAGCATGATGCCGATCAGCCAGCGCTAGAGTAGTTGCCACAGATTTTACAGAAATCTGTTTGCACAAGTAAGATTCACATAACACTCTTAGCCTTGGCAACTCATATTTGTCTGCTGCAGCCAACAATTTCCCAGCTAAAGTATCAAAGATGGGACAATCTGAGCTTGATGCAGACAATTCGTCATCACCAACAAGATTGTCCCTGTACATGAAGTGAAGCACAGCCTACAACATAGAGTATTTGCATAAGATAATAAGATATAAATCAAGCTTGTTAAACTGCGAAATCCAAAGAATAAGATCAGCATAGAAGAAACATACCTGAAATACTTTTGGCTCCATGTCATCGATGACAATCTCTTTGATTTCGTTACTTGTGTCGACTTCACTGTTTTCTTCATCTGATTCAGGATCAAGAAATTCAGATCTAAAAAAAGAAGATCGGGCAGCCAACACTAACTTATGAGCATGAAACTTCTCTCCTGCTACACTAAAAATAACATCTGCACCCTCTTGAGAGTCCAAAAGCGTCCCAAAATGGTAGCCTATGTCAGAATCCGGAACCTCTAGAGAATGTGGCCTAGAGTATTCCATGGTTGATGTTACAACGCCCACAGTACAATTTATCTTCAAGCAATCGTCTTTAAGAAAGTCCGATGTCTCAAGAGCAGTACGTCGAAAAAACCTTTTATAACCCCTGAAAACAGAAATTAAGATTAAAAACCAATTTCAGAAAAAATATTTACATTTTTACTACTTGAAACCCTTCGCATTTTTAAAAAAATCATTAACATGACCAGTCGTGTTCACACAAATTTCTATAATCAATCTACCAGGTGTGTGTTCCCACAAACTTTTATAATCAATTTACCAGGTGTGCACAAAGTTGCTAATCTCGCACTCTTTTATACAGTAGGCCATATCTATATCTATACCTACAAGTTCTCTAGCTGCTCCCAGCTTAACCTAAAGTTACTAGAAATTTTCTGATTGATCTCATTCATTGGATCTAACACCTAAAATGACACTGTAGATCTACAAGTATGTTGATCAATTAAAATAATTATATGAAATGTTCAAACAGAGGCTGATGGAAGTATGTAAAGCAAACACATTAACCAGGTAAATATCTCTGCTGAAGGATGTGTTGAGAATATCATGACAAGAGGATATCCAAATAAAACAGTCCTCCCAGATAATGTGTTTGGCAAGGAATTTAGGGTGGTACTAGTTAATTAAACACGGTTAATTTGGGGTTGCAGTCCAATGGGTTGGACAAGTAGTTAACACTAATTCGTACACCAAATCCTAATCAGTGCACTCCCAAGGAGAAACAGGCCCACAGCACAACCAAAATAACTTCTAACCGTAGCCAATTAGTAATCGACTAGTTATTGGTGCAGTGTCAGAATCAGCACCTGGCTACCTACAAAATAAGGCGAGAACCATGCCAACAGACCTAAATCGGTAGAATCACATCAGATAGTTATGAGTTGTGATCGAGGCTCATCATACATTAGGCGTAGCTACTGACCAATTGCTTTAAAATGAAGGCCAAATCGCAAGGCAACGGGAGCAGGAGGCCTCGTAAGGGCCGTGATCCCCGAGAGAAAGCGATTGCGGTGGGAAGGTAAGGCTGGATGAGCATACCACATGGATCCGCGGTACTTGAGGGTGTAGGGCCCGGCGTCGAGGGCGCGGTCGAAGTGGGAGTGCACCTTGTGCTTGCCCCGGCCGCTCTGGTCCTGGAGGGTGAGCTCGAAGAGGGCGCGGACGTCGGTGCCCTCGGAGGCGAGCGCGATGAAGACGGAGACGTAGGCGGAGTTGTCCTCGGGGTTCTTCCCGTCCGGGTAGAAGTAGATCGCCCACTGGTAGCCGCCCACGGCGAAGGTCTCGCTGGCGATGTGCTTGCCCACGCCCATGCCCTTGGCGAGGGAGTAGCCCTGGATCACGAACCGGTGCGACCCGTTCACCGTCTCCGTCACGGAGCGCGAGCTCGTCGGCGAGGCCGCCGCGGCGTCCCGCGCGGGCGCCGTCGCCCCCGCCCCGCGCTCGATCACCACCGCCCCGCCCCCGCCCTCGTGCTGCGGGGAGGCGTCGCCCCCGCCCCCGGCGTCGTCGTCGTCCATGCGGGAGGGTGGGAGGCTAGGGTTGGCGGGCGGAGGAGGGAGGGGATTGGGGATTTCGTGGCTTGGCGCTCAGCTGCTACAGCACGCGGGGGAAACGAGGGAGGGAGGAGGGTGCGGTGGGTGGAGCGAGAGAGAGAGAGAGAGAGGTGAAACGAGGGAGGGGGGGAACCGCCGGGAAGGTAACAAATTAACCAACTGTTTCGGCCTGTGAGTGACGCATTCATGCTGTGGCGCCTGATTTTTTTTGTTGGAGAAGTATCTGGTGATACCACCATTTCATGCTCCCATTTTTAAAAATTCAAATTAAAATGTTTCAATGAATTTCGACTTTTTTTCTGTAGAAAACGGATTCTTTGAAAACATTGAATCTTTCCTTGCCCAGATCCAAGCTCGAATCGAACGGTTGCATGTAGCAAAACTCCCACAGTGTATTGATTTGGTAGGATGAATTCAGTTGACGTCTCCAAACAGGCAAGCATGCTCGTCAATGTGAGATATAATAACAAAACAGAAGGGAAGTCAAAGGCATATCAACAGGCACTCAGGCAGCGATTCTCCTCCGAACGTACTACAGCATAAATAAAGCGCATGATTTGCCGCTGCAAGGCGATACTACCGGAGAAGCAATCATTGCGCATCAACAAACAACGCTCCCTGTGCCAACTCACGCCACATTACTGTACTGTACAACCGGAGTACCGGGCAATGATTTCAAACAATGGCTACAGCCTGGATGGGGCAGCGCCTCTGCCCCGGCCGTACGGGAAAAATTCAATGGCTGTGCCCCGTCCCTGTGCAAATCTCTGCATACACACGCGCCCCAGGAGTAAAAACTCGTATTTCACCTCCCGGTGAATGAACTTACAGCAATTTCGCTATCGCTTTGCTAAATT
Source organism: Triticum urartu (assembly GCF_003073215.2). Classification (NCBI taxonomy): domain Eukaryota; kingdom Viridiplantae; phylum Streptophyta; class Magnoliopsida; order Poales; family Poaceae; genus Triticum; species Triticum urartu. The sequence continues at coordinate 578,123,599 of NC_053026.1, read as the reverse complement.
TGGGCGCAAAATTGACCTGCAACATGGCCTAGCTCCTACCGGCGAGCACCTACGTAGTGTCTCAGAACGAGCTCACAAGGCCCACGCCTAGGTCCTCCGCGAGCTCGTCCCACAGAGGGATGAGGATCAGCACGACGAGGAACACCGAAGCTATCAGGGCGCCCCTCCTCCAGGTGCCGACGTCGCTAACGTCGTCCAAGCATGGCTTCTCAGGTGTTCTCTGGGAATACACCACAAGGTAGACAGGCATGGGTTAATGTATGAAACAAATGGATCCTCCTGCCTGGTGCCTCCTAACCGTCATCCATTTTCCTGTTTACCTGACATAGTAGCACGTATAGACCCCAGGGAAGAGATAGCGGCCCCCCAAGCTATAGAAGGGGGAAAAAAAGAACATTAGAAGTGAACGATTTGATCGTTTGAGTCTTGGGTCAAAAGTTCCCAGAAATAAATAAAAAAAGTCAGGTAAACAGGATGTTATGACATACAATTACACGTACAATACTGCATGTAGTTTAGTATTAATGGAAATGTATTTTCTCTTCTTCTTTTTAGAGGTAAGAAACACAAACTGTACTGCAATGGAGACTCTGAAGCCAAAGCTGGGAAGGCTAAGTGCAAGTTGTTGGTCAGAGAAAGAAAGCAACATGGACTGACGTACCACTCCAAGTCCAAGCAACGAATAAGTCGTCAAGCCAAATCCAAATAAAGCATCCTTGCCGAAAGCACCCTGTTGAACACACCACAGAACTTCAGACTTGGTAAAGGAACCTCAGGATTTTGCTGCTAATCAATCATGTTATTTCAAAGCTACTAGCTCCGTCCAAGAGCAAGATGGACTGAGGTAGTCCAAGGTTAAGCACCAAAACGTCCAGAGGTTCCAGATATTAATTACTGTAAGGTTAATGCAGATTGATGAAACAAGCTATGGAAATTTCAATAACTCATGAACAAAAGCGTAAAAGGGGCAATGTAATGAGATGTTGAATGTATCACTTGTTACTGTGCAAATGAAGCCCCCATTGATGGATATATCTGTCAGTAAAGTTGTAAATGAATAATCAATGTTAGGTCTGAAGATTTTTCACAGACAGGAGACACTTGCTCTGTTCTGCAATGGAGATGTACAGGACCTGCCAGTGGTTGAACAGTGTACCAAGTTGTAATTCTTATTTTTCTAAACATTCAAAAACCCCAATCACTCAAAGATTCACAAAGTAGAGCTTAACACTGTTTCCACTTTTCAGATCACTGACAGCTACAGGCATCTCTAAATAAATGGATTTTGTTCCTGCATACACTAGTTTCTTGACCTCTTGATCATGATCTCTTTTTTTTTGACGGGTGATCATGATCTTTTGTCAGTAGCTCATGGCTGCATGCTACTGTCCACCTCGGTAATACAAGTCACACAGATTGGACATGTCACAAGTGCAGATATTCACTACCACTAAAGATGGAAGACAACTTCTCATTTTATTAAGTTTAGTCATAGCATCCTAAGTCACGCTTAAACGACTCAGAAACTCTTATAAGAGAGGTGAATGATAAAAAGGTCCTGAAGACAGTATTAACTGTCAATGAAGGGAAACCGAGAGCCATTCTCAAAAAGAGTAGATACTGGCACATACTCCTGCCCACTAATTATGCTCTCCAAGGAAGAGCACTTGGAAGGAGATTCATTTATTCATGAGAGTACTGGTCATGGGGTGTATAGGAGGAGCGGAGGGGAGAACTCTTTGAAATTGAAACATGGACTTCATATGTGGACAAAAAGAGATGGAATGACATATTTCTGGATGAAGGGAGTACATGCATAAGGTCCAGCATGATTATTTGGTTGCATCCATAAAAAAAAATATGGAGTATTAATTTTTACCTGTAAACCTCTTCCACCGTCAAGACATCCAACAGGAAGCATATTGAAGGCAGTAGTTGTCAAACCACACCTGCAGAATTTGCAGGAACAGTAAGACAAACAAAACCTGTTTGGTTACAAGAGGTCGGGCAATTCATGAACGATACTTCACCAGCCAGCGATCACAAGAGGGTGGATAGAAACCGTAGCAGCATGCAAAGCACTGAAAATCAATTTAGGTTCATTAGAAAATAGAAACATAGAGTTTATATCGAAACTACAAAATGCAGAGTTGAGCAGTTGATAAAGTATACAAAGTTAATAACCTCTATCATGGATGATGGGTATACTAGTATATTCATCAGAAGTTGTATCACCAACCATAGTTTTTAAAGTGGTATAAGGGGAAGCTAGGTGCCTAACCCCTGTTTTAGTTATCAAGCGCTTAAGGCAAGGTGGTAAGGTGAGACAGCAGCTTGGCAACATAGGAACAGAGCAACCGGCACATGTATTAGAGAGAAAATGGAACGTGCTGACATGGGCTACTATCCATTGTTCCACACAGAACAGAACATCCCCATGGCATAAAGGCACATTATCAGTGCTGAAGTGACGCTGAAGCAACACCTACAAAACCATGGTACTAACACGATTCGTAAGCTGTAACAATTCTTAATGCTTAACTATCCACACTCATAGAAGATCCCATTACACGTAATAATTCATCAAATATAAGTTGGGAGTTAAGAAAACCATTGACATTCTACTTGAATTGATCAAGCGAAAAATCCTCCTAAACCAGAAGAGTTTCAGCTAAATCTGGTACACTTCTCAAAAACTGCAGCTAAGAGTGAGAATCAGGAAAGTAGCACACACTTCCTGAGTGTTATAAAATGGTAGCTATAACAGGATAACACAATGGACTGAAGGAAAAAGTGCAGCTATCACATCTGAAACTAGAACAGATAAAAACTTAAAGAATAGTCTAACGAAATTAAATACCACTCCCTCCAATCCATATAAGTGTTGCAGTTTTGAACTAAGGTTGAACTAAACTTAGTTCAAAGCTGTGGCACTTACTTTGGATCAGAGGGAGTAGTTTAAATGTCAGAAAGTAAATGTCCAAAATTCCAGGTATCAGTCACCTGTAACCAAGTATTGCTCTGCTAATAAGTCCAAGCAACAAAGAACCCTGGAACAGATTGCTGGGTACTTGAACCAAATCAGTTGCCCCAGCAGGATTTGAGGAGAGCCACAAGCCTACAGAGAACATTGAAAAAGAAAGTGCAGCTCCAGCCAAAGGACCAGCCATTGATACGTCAAACATTGTCTTTCGATCTGGTAGAATGGATTTGAACTACAGAAGTGAATGATGAAAATAAGAAAAACTTCCACATGTGGTTGGAGATAAATATGCACAATCGTATGACTTTTGCAACATTGTTCAATAAATTAGACATGTCAAAATAATAATAACCAATAGGACAAAAAAGGTGTTTCCTTAAGATTTAGACTCTGGAATGTACCTCCCATGAATGATGACACCCGAAGTAGAAAAAAATATATAACTACTCAAGCAACTCCCAACAGATCTAATATTATTTACCACCACACACCGGGGGGGGGGGGGGGGGGGGGGGGGGGTGGCAGTAAAAGAAACTTAAAAAGAGGCGTATTCCAATGCTATCATGCTTACAGGTGGAGAATCAGATAATGCAGATAAAGCGCAATATATTATCAAGAACTCAAGATTTTACCCAACTCTTCGTCATCATGGCATACTAGCAAATTAGTGATCAAGTATTTGAAATACAGTAAAGAAATAGCAGGAGCACAATACATTCCTGTCAGATGCAATCTTATACATATTATAACACTTCTTCTACTATTAAAGACACTAACCTGAGTGATTGAACCAAAAGTTCCAAGAGTAAAGTTCGGAATGAAGAAAGGAATGCCCAGTTTCACATTCTTTGGGTATGCTGCCAAAAAGTGTCCAACTTCCTGCATCATAATGTAACATGGTAGATCAGGTCAAAACAATTACAAACAGAGGGGCTTCATGAATAACAGCTCAAACCGCTAAATGCACCACTACTTAATTAAAGGATCCGCTGATACCATTGTCTGCTAGTTGATGCCAACGTTGAAAAGCTTGGAGCAGAGCTAATCGATCGAATACTTTATTTTTTAAACTACCAACTGTACCGAGTCATAAAGGATAGAGGAATTCCTCAACAACAAAAAAAGGATAGAGCAACTATTAACATTTGAGTCTTTACACAAACCTGTTCGTAGCAATTATGTTATGTTAATGCTGGAACTAGTTTAGCAATAACTCTAACAAAGGAAATACAATAAGAAGATGCACTTTGCCCCTAGGCCCACACTTCATATGGCAGCAAAAAAAACGTGAACACAACTGAATTTTGGGTGTCTTTTGTAACCAACTGGAGCATTGCAGAAAAGGTTAACAATGATAATTTCCATTGCATTTCTTGAAAGCTTGAACTGGTGCAAGAGATGTACTCCCTCCATTTCTTTTTACTCCACATATAAGATTTGTCTTAAGTCAAACTTCGTAAAGTTTGACCAAGTTTATAGGAAAAGACATCAACATCCACAATACCAAATTAATATCATTAGATGCATCATGGAATTAAATTTCATATTCTATACCTTTACTATTGTAGACGTTGATATTTTATAATATAAATTTGGTCAACCTTTATGAAGTTTGACTTAAGACAAATCTTATTGCGGAGTAAAAAGAAACGGAAGGAGTACTATTGCTCAAACAAGAGCTAAAAGACCAGAAGAAAAATAAATGCTCAGCAGAACTTTGATGTGATTTACATGAAATAGTTGGATAGCCAAGACGCCATAAGCCACTGGTAGAGCTGACTCCACAAATGGAAGTAAAAGTTGCATGTCAGGTGGGGGTCCAGTAGCATTTGGATCAGTGAAATATGAAACAATGTCTGGTGGAAGACTGCTTATCTGCACAGGCAAAATGAATTAGCAACATAGCATAGAAGGGTATTAAGCTCTGGTATCACATAATGGGTTAGGCCGATATACCTTTGACGCAATTCCTAGCTCAATACAGGAGAACACAGTGAGAAGGAAAAGTAACAGCGAAATAACGTATTGCCACAGGGTAGTAGGTCCAGGCTCAGAAACTTCTCTTCTGAGCAAACCAAAACTAACACGTGGCACCCCGCGTGGGTCATCCTCTTCTGAATTGGGCTCTTCCACCATGAAAAGATTGTATTTGTCACCTGTAAGTTCACGTAGCTGCCGTTGAAGTTTTCCAAAGATTTCTTCTCTGTCCCCTCGGAGATTCCCAACAAAAAGGACTCCTTCCCCAAGATCACCAAAAGGTTCTTCTCTTGTCAACCAGAATGTTGTGTAGCCAAAAAACTTTTCCTTGATGGCCTTGACATCAGCTTGATCAACCTTTTCTGGCCCTAGGAGTTCCAATAACTTAACTGTATCGATATTATCCACACTGAAGCTCAAAAGAGGAGGCTCGCTTGATACACCAGGAGTCTGAGCAAATGGATATGTTATAAAATATGTTTGAGAAAAGAATCAGCCATGTTCATAATAAACAAATATGCATTACAAGTGAAAAGAAATGTTGGTGTACGCCTTATTAAGAAGTACTTCCTCCGTTTCAAATACTTGTCGTGGTTTTAGTTCAAATACTTGTCGTGGTTTCAAAATACTTGTCGTGGTGTACGCCTTATTAAGAAATGTTGGAACGACGGGAGTACATATCATGTTTTTCTCTATTTCTTAAGAAAAGGAAATTATTCAAGCTTACTCAAAGAATTCTGAAATTTGGTGAGTAAGTTCTAACAGGTTTAAACTACTATGGCGGTATTCACTTTACTTGGAACTTGCAGTCATAATAGAATAGAGAACTAATAGCTGTAGTGATATGATGCAGTCATTAGTGAGTATAGCAGAGACAGCATGGGATTCATCATTTAGGTAGAATTTCATCTAACAACCTGACATGAGTACCTAAGTATCCAATGAAGGATACTAAATATCATAGCGCTAGGCTTTGGAAACACGAACAAGCACAATGTGGCAACATCCCTTCATTTTTGGCAACTGAATGTCGCGTCTGCCATATCAACATTAAGATAGTGCCTCTGCTCAAGAACATAGGACGTTTTGAATATCACTGTAGTCTCAACATGTAAATTTGACCATTACTTCCTTTTTATGACCATTTCATACTTGCACATGCATGGCTTAATCTTTGAGACAAGCATATGACTACTGGCAGGATCAACCAGGTAGCATGTCCTCGGTGACGTCCAGCGTCAGGAGTCGTCTTGCCCTTCCACTTGCATGGAAACGCAAAGGCAACAGTCAGGCCGGTTGTCGCTGTTGAGCGGGCATAGCTCATCCTCCCTGAGGATTGGCGCAGAGAGTTGCGTATCCTACCACGTAACTGTGGAGAGGTAGAGGCAACACTTGTTCCGGTTGTTCTCAGTTCGGAGAACTTTGGGTCGGGTCGAGGCAGCCAATAGGGCCACAAGCCTTTAGCATAAGCAGCATCCAGGCCAACAGTGTGAGCGAGGTTGCCTTGATAGCAGCAGGCATGTTACATGCCAGCACCACGAGGCAACGCCGCAAGCACTATTCGGCCAGGGTTTAGGGTTTAGGGTGGTAGCTGCAACTGTAGATGTATTATGATCTGAGTTTTTTTTTTGTGTGGCAACTCTAACAATATCCATATAATCAAACTAAATAGTCTTCTATGCCATCGTGGTCCAAGTTATAGAAGTTTGGCTACACTGGATGCTTTCTAAAATGTCGTACATATCTGATTTAAGGGATTAATTACTTCACTAGTATAGTAGTCATACTAACACTACACTATAAATCTATAATCACTGATCACAAGGATCATTCAGGAATTCGATTCCCCTTTCAAAAAAATGAGTTAATGAATGATAGCACTAATTGTGCATCCAATGACCCAATCCTGCCTCTAATTGCACACACTTCTATCTCTCAGTCCAGCAGAATGGGCTAGAAAAATACTCCTAAATCAGCAAGCTGTTCAGTCCAACTATGTTCAGCACACGAAATGGCCAATGGCTTAGTTCCTCATACCGCAGAGGACGGCGACGACGAGGAAGAGAAGCTCCCCGAGCGGCTCCGCTCCGAGCCCAGCTCCTCCGCGGCCCCCACCTTGGCTTCCACGGGCGCTGCCGCCTCCTCCTCGCCCCGCTTCTCCCCGTCCTCCCCGCCTCCGCCGCCCTCGTCGACGGAGAAGCGCCGCATCCGGTCGCACCGCCTCAGGGGCCTCCAGTCCACCAGGTAGGCGCCTCGCGGGCACCCCCACCGCGAGGAGGCCACGGAGGGCCTGGGCCTGGGGAGGCGGAGGCGGAGGCGGGCCGCGGCGGTGAGGTGGACGAGGGGCGAGCTCGCGAGCGCCGCGGCGGCGGCCGCCATGGCGGGGCGCACAGTGTGGTGGAGCGCCGCTGGGCTTGGCAGTGCGGTGGTCGGGGGCGGGAGTAGCCCCGGCGGAGTGAGATGGAGCGGTGGGAGGGGAGAGGGAGGATAGGGTGCGGTGCACGGGGAAGAGAGAGAGTGTGGAGGAGCTGGATTTGGCAGCTGAGTCGTCGGCCGCGCTTTCCTGGGCTGGACAGTCCAGCAGTCCACTGCGAAAATATCCTGAAAAAATGTTATCTTCGGCCGACCGGCCCGGATAGCCCACGCGCCGCGCCGGCCTATTAGGTTCCCGTTTTCCTTTTTTTCTCCTTCTTTCTTTCATTAATTCTGTTTTTACTGTTTCCTTCTATTTTTCCTGTACTTTTAATATTATATTTTCAATTTATAGAATATATGAACATTTTTAAGCTCAAGTTGTTTTGGATGGCTTCGGCACAACAAACTAGGAGGATGTCCTTTCGCTAGGTTTTTGATGATTGCTATCTTTTGGCTTGTGATTTTCCTTTTACTAGGTTTGAGCATTGTAATAGGAGAGCAAATGAGGTGGCGCATGAAATAGCTAGACTAGCGAAAGTTTTAGTGACAAGGGACTATTTTGAGGAGCCCATGGATGAAATTGTATCTTTTCTTACGGACGATGTAACTATTATCTCTAATTAATAAAGTTCTTGGTCTATTTAAAAAAAAACTAGGAGGATGTCTGAGAAGCTGAGCATCTGCATTTTTTGTTGAGAAAACGCCTTGGAGGCTCTTTATTCATTATAAGTAGGCGAGTTCATATCTGATTAAGATGAAGAGCCTCTCTAGCCAACACATGTGCTACTACATACGATTCCATCACAATCAATTAGCGACTGGAATACGTTGCGTCGCGCGCAGCACGAGCTTGGACTTCCTCCGTATGGCCAGGCCGAACGCCTCCGACATGTCGAGCTCCTCCGGCCTCCCGCCGTCGGGGAGCTCCCAGTCGAAGTGGTAGAGGAGGCCCGCGAGCACCAGCTCCATGTTGGCCAGGCCGAGCGCTATGCCGGGGCACATCCTCCTGCCGGCGCCGAAGGGGATGAACTCGAAGTCGCCGCCCCTGAAGTCCACTGCGGCGGCGGCGCTCTCCTCCTCGAACCTCTCCGGCCTGAACACCTCGGCGTCCTCCCAGTAGGCGCCGTCCCGGGCCATGGCCCACGCGTTCACCAGCACCCTGGTCCCCTCGGGGACGTCGTAGCCCATCACCTCGCACGCCTCCCGGCACCGCCGGGGCAGCAGGAACGGCACCGGCGTGTGCAGCCGCAGCGTCTCCTTGATCACCAGGTGGAGGTAGCTCAGCTTCCCCATGTCGCCCTCGGTCAGCTTCTGCTGGCCTCTGAACGCCTCCCGGACCTCGGCCTGCGCCTTGCGGAGGAGGCGCGGCTCCTTCACCAGCTCCGACATGGCCCATTCCAGCGTCGTGGCCGACGTCTCGCTCCCGGCCGCAAAAACCTCCTGGAATTAGTAGACGATGGTACTAAGAGAGCGTGACGTGCTTCGATCAACTTTGAAATGAGAAAAGGGGAGTGGTAAGTGGTAACCAGGACGACGGTGATGATGATGTCCGTGGTGAGGGCGCCGCCGTCCTTCTGCACCCTCAGCAGCACGCCGAGCAGGTCGTCCTCGCCGTCGCCGCCGCTGCCTTGGCCGCCCTCGGCGCGCTCGCGGATGATGTCGCTCAGGATGTCGCGCGCGTTGCGGTTGCACTGCTCGGCCTCGCGAAGCCCGCTGCCGATCCAGCGCGCCAGCGCCGACGACGGGAACAGGTCGGACAGGCTGTTGCCGGCCGTCAGCCTCGCGGTCTCGTCGAGGTCGTGCAGGAACTCCTCGCGCCGCGCGCACCGGCTGCCGACGGCCGACCGCACCACGACGTCGTTCACCACGCGTGCCAGCCGCTCGCCGATCTCCACGACGGCGCCGTTGTCGGAGCGAGAGCGAGCGCACTCGTCGGCGACGGAGCGGAGCAGGCCGCCGGCCTCCTCCTCGCGGATGTGGCGGAAGGACTGGACGCGGCGCGCGCTGAGGAGCTCGAGCACGCACACCCGGCGGAGCTGGCGCCAGAGGTCGCCGCAGGGGGAGAAGAGGACGTCCTGCCCGCCGCGGGTGAAGACGGACAGCATGGGCGTCATGTGGCGGCTGGCGAAGGCGGCGTCGTGCGTCTTGAGGACCTCCCTGGCGGCCTCGGCGGAGGAGACGACCAGCGTGGGCACGGCGCCGAAGCGGAGCAGCATGAGCGGGCCGTGCCTGCCCGCGAGCTCCCTCAGGGCCCGGTGCGGCAGGGCGCCGTGGCGCGACAGCAGGACGTGGTGGAGGCTGCCGACGAGCGGCAGCTGCCATGGCCCGGGCGGCAGTCGCTTGCGTGGCGCCGGCGGGGAGTGCGCGTACATCCTCTTCACGACGAGGTTGACGAGTAAGAAGACCAGCAAACCGAGCAACGGCAGTGCTACGAGCTCCATTGTTGGAGTATGGAAGGAGGAGCTAATCTCTTGCATGGAGGGAAGCATGTGTTTGGGTGCGAATTTATAAGGCGTCGTCGTCATCTATGCCTTCACGGCCGGCAGCTACGATCGGTCAGTCGGTCGGTGCTCGTGTACGGGTGTAGTGTTGGTGACTACGTACATGTGACTTACTGTTGAGGCCTTCTTTGCTTTTTGGTTTGTACGATTTCTATAGGATAAGATTTGCATAGGAAATTTTTTTTGAAGCCCTTTGGTTTGTAGGAATAGATTCCTATTCATATGTAGGATAGGAATCAATCCTTCATATTTTGAAGGAAAAAAACATTAGCTAAGACTCAATAGAAAAATTCCTATCCTATACATCAAATGATATCTCTTTCTTTTAGAAATTAAGATACATGTCTCATTTTCTATGTTTTTCTTATTTCTATAACATTCTTATCCTATAAATCAAAGGAGGCATTAGTGTTAACAATTAACCTAGGCGAATTGGAATTAATTTGTACGTACGGTGAAAGAAACCCCTGGAGGGTGGTAGACTTTTTGTTTCCAGAACGTGCTCTTGACAATATAGGCAAAAATGGTAAACACATGGACTAAAGCAACGGGACTTTGCGGATCAGTTGACTTTTTTTTAATTGAGCTAAATAGCATTTTCCTCTGAAATAAGAGCATCTCCAATAGGAGCATAAACGTTTCACGCGCTGCGCGCCATTGTAATACTTTTAGCACGCCGGACCCAATATTGGTTTAGCAGATACCAAAAAACACGCGCTCAAAAAACACGCAGTGCAAATTGTGAAGCGCGCAATCCAGCGCCCCAAATTTGTAGCTTGTGATAGCGCTTTTTGGTGCGTGCTCAAACCTTTTTTCTGCATGCACTATTTTTCAGTTTCTGCTGGAGCTATCCAACGCCCATAAAACCTGAATTTTAGCATGCAGAGCCGTTTTTGTGCGCCTGTTGAAGATGCTCTAACTGGTGGGGTGGGCGCCCAGCCCCGTAAAGCCCCCGTAATTGCCTGTTAATGTGGCAAAGCTCCAATCTAGGCTAACTAAAATTTCTACGAAATGGAGGCAAAAATGCTACACCTACATAACTTTATTATGTAAAGCTACATTCTGAATTTACTCAACCAATCACACCCCCCTCCCCCCTCTGAATTTCACGGGGTGGGCCTAGGCTTTCTTTTTTCCTTCCAACCAAATCAAGCCAGGTCATCATGTTCGTAAGTTACATATCAATATTTACGTAGGCGTAGCAAAGCTCGAACAGAGTGCATCTTAAACTGGAATCGCCAAATGGACGGCCCAAGATGTTCATCAAATTTTCGCTGCTTATCTGCTCTCTTCTTTCTGTCAAAATTTTCAAAATCAGTGACAATCCGTCCATACATTTAAGTACTTGCAAACAAATGCAACTCCTATTAAAAGCATAGGATGTTCAAAGTTCTATACATATCGGACTAAAATCAAAATAATTGGCCATTCGTTTTAAATGCCTCAATTCTGAGCCTGCCCCACTTCACTGGACTAAGTGCAGTGAGTTATTCTAGGACTCTCCAATGTCGATGTGGAAGTATATGAGTGTTGGAGGCAATGGCGGTGATGGTGGTCCCTCCGGAGGTGTTCCGGCGGCGTAGGAAGGGAGGGGAGAGAGCCCCCGCCTTCTCCTTCTTCCTTGGCCTCCCTTCTAGGAGGAAGAAGGTTTTACCCTCTTGTTTGTGGTGGTCAAGGTTGTGGAGGATGAGAGCCTTCTTCGAGATAGGACCTGACTCTCGAGAGAGGCTGTTTCTGGACGCTAAAAATGATGTATAAAAGCAAAAAAAAAACGATTACAGTTAGAAGAGTGTTGTTTCTAAAAAGAAGTGAAGAATCAATTATATAAGGGTGATCCAAGCGCCCAACACATTTACCATGTCCATAAGAGCACAAAACTTATTGCATAAGAATTAACTGATGGCTTACATGCATGAACCGATGACGCGGAATGGTTGTGCTTCATGGATATACTATTGCAAAAAAAATGTAGCTCAAAACTTATAGGCACGGCTTGCTGATAAGGCATGATTGCATGGTTAGGAAAAATAGGTAGTTACACTTATTTTGGAACGGATGGGGGTAGCTATTTAGCATTTGAGGAAAAGTGCCGTTTATAAAAAAAAGTGAAAAACTATATAAGTATGCTCCAAGTACCCAACATATGTACCATGTCTATGAGAGCACAAAATCTATTGTAAGAAAAATGATGACTTACATGCATGAACTGATGATGTGGCAGTGCTACATGGGTATGCTAATGCAAAAAATATAACTTATAACTTACATGCATGGCTAATTGACGTGGCATGGTTGCATGGCTAGGAAAAATATGTAGTGAGTTGTAGTGCATGTCATAATTTGTGCAATGTAATTTAAAACCGCACATAATGCACCAATGCATGTTGCATGGTAGAGGGCTCTTATGCATATATCAGGTGCCAGTGGAACGCAACAACCACAATAACAATGATGTTGTAAAAACACCCATATTGAGATAATTAAAAGTAGCGAGGATCACTCTCTTATTTTTTTTTATTCTGCGATGGGAGAATCACTCTTTTAAGTATATAAAATTTTGTATAATGCATTTCATAATGATTATGGAGACTGTTCTTTCGACGATTCTCCTAAGTTGTTCTTACTGGCTGACCCAGACTCGAGCAAGAGGCGGCTAGCTCCGGCTCCTCCTGGACACTGTGACGTACCGGCGGCTGTCTACCAAATGGATGTTTATGTTTTAATTTACTCAACCGAAGCGTATCATGGACACGGAATCCATGTTTACGCGATCAAGATTAAGTGACCTGGTACCCTAATAGAAATGGTGACTTAATTGTACCGGTGCATACTGAACTAGTGAACTGACCACACCCAGGGCTCCCGTTTCGTAGACTGATCATAGATTCAGGTATTTTATTCTCAAGTGTACGACTGAAACCACCAATCAGCCACGCTTGATGAAGAATATAATGTCCGACCAACAGCCGAGAGAAGATTCTGCATGCTATTGGTAATTTATCGTTATCTGATTCCAGATGTAGACGCGGTAGCAGAGAAACGACCGACTAAACGGTCGACGGAAGGCAGCCGGCGGCCGGGCTCCGTCGTGCCGTGACCATATCCAGAGCGCGCCACCACGTGAAAGCACGCTGAGGAGGTGTCTCCAAAACCCAATCGCCTGGTTCCTCCTGAATGTTTGTTATGCTGGTCCTTGAGAGGGCCTGAAAGATGCAGTTTTTATGCATGGGACTATGACAGAGAAGTACAACTCTTTCAAAAATAGAGCTAGTGGTTTGAGAAGAAAACACAAGGGCTATGGAATTATAACAGAGAGAAGGGGAGAACAGAAGAAATAGAGTTTCTCTGCCTGACTACAGTAATTACATACCAAAAAATGAGAAGGGGAAAATAGAAGAAATAGAGGCCGTGGAATTGCCCGCTTTTCTTCATCAATTCGGACTCTTGTAGCAACTAGATGGAGCATGAATTCGTTATGGTATCGGAGTCAAGATGTCTCAAGTTCAAGACCTTCTCGACGCACTATTAAAAAAAAGATTCTATGACCTACGCTGAACACATAAAGACTAAAAAAATAGATGTGAGGGAGAGTGTTGAAATATAATATTGTCTATCTTTGTTCGTTAGTTCAGACTTTTGGAGCAGCTGGCTGAAGCATAAATTCAATATACTTATCTAAAACTTAATTAGCCGACTCCATTTAAGCATCCTTTTTATCAACACTAGTAATCATGTTTTGAACGAATTTGTTTATAAACTTCTAGGAAATAGCATAAAGAGCAGTTAGTCATAGTCGATTAATTGTTTTTTTTCATCTGAAATGAGGTTATCTCTGTTCTCTACATCAATACAATGCACACATCCATTTTTGTTAACTAGCATGTTTCCAAAATTCACTTGAACCAAAGAAGGGTGACCTTGTTGGTGGCAGTAGTGCTGGCAATGTTGGCCATGACAATCTTAGCGAAGTCTGAGTCAAACTCATGAAAGTAGTTTAACATCGACGAGCAAGCAGTGGTCAGGAGACACGCCCCAAAATCTTATCGCTCTTCACCGGGTGTAGGTTAGTAATGGGCCTAGTTTTGTAGACTTGCCCTCGTGCAGCCGTGCATGCGGTCGCTAGGAGCCCAAGACAGGGAAGCCGAGAGCAGCATAGGGAGTGAAACAGTTACGATGGTGTGAGCGCGAGGAGGCAGAAGACAAATATGATATGATCGGTGATGGTTAGTGCTGCCCAACTCGTTTTTATAGTTGGTTGGGTAATATCCGGGGATAAACCCATGTTCCAGTTGTTAATAACCCGCCATCCCAAAATAAAAATGGTGTTTTGCGAACCAACCAACATGTGGTTGGATGGTTAGAGAGACAGTGATATTTTTCAGCCCATTAAGGTTCAAGTCCTAATGTTGACGAGGGGCCTACGGTGACTTCGTAAATCTCAAGATGATATGTCGGCTCAGTCTCTCAAAGGTGCTCATATATAGGGGTAGGGTATGCGTGTATGCGTTCACATAAATGAGTGTATGCGTGTGTATATGAGCGCTTGTGACTACTAATGTTCAGAAAAAAAATGGTTTTTACTAATGCAACTGTTAATGACTTGGAACTAACAACAATTAATTATATGTTTCAACCGGTAAAAAAAGGACACTTCGGCTGACACGCCTTTAGATTCGCGGTTCCGCCCCTTGATCTCCTTGTCACGTCCGTCTAGGTGCAGTGAGGACAGGCCATCGCCGCCGCCCTCTCTTTCCCTCGATGGCCACCGCGTGACACTGTCGTTGCGTCCAACAGAGGCCGCCACCGTCATGACTCTCAGCCGTGCACCTACATCAGTTTCAGCACCATGGTCTTGCCGACGGTCACCAACAATCCCATAACATCCAAGAACCCCGCCGTCCCGCACAGTGTGCCCCCTGTAGCAAAGCCCAACACCGCCCCGATTACCATGCCAGCCCTGCAGACCGCGAACGGCAGTGCCAGCAGCGCGCCGCCGCGCACCACCGACATGCTGCCCTGGTCAGGCCAGCCCTCACCGTTCGGAGATGTGACCTTGGGCTCCGATGAGAACATGGAAGGCATCAAGAAGGGGGCTAACTATGCCGAGACGAGGTTGTCCGCCGCCATGCCAGTCGCCACCGGTGATCGCGACGTGTCTAGAGCCTCCAAAGATCGCCACACAAATCACCTCTCCGGCGGGTCACCGCCACCGAGCAGCCGCCAGCGGCAACAGTGTTCATAGTCGATCAAATGAAAGATTAACCATGGACAAAGAACATCTTTACTGCTAGACGGGAGCACAAGCTTTCAAGCGAATATTATGCGTGCCATGCCACTGCCATCGATGGCCTTCGGTTCATATACGCCCCCTTCTTCTTTCTCAAAAGCACGTGCTGTTCCCACTAATTCTCGCAGTCACGATCCACGCACAAACTTGACTGGTGCTCTGCATCCGGGGCCTTGTTCCGCACCTCGCCGTAGAAATAGGAGGCGAGGCCCCAGAGCGACAGCCCGAGGGCGACGCCCTTGGTGCCGCTGAAGGGTTCATGGAAGAAGACGACGGCCAGGACCTCGGTGACCGGGAGGAGCACGGTGATGATGACTCCGGCGAGCAGCGCCGAGCCGTAGTAGATGGCGCCGATTATGCCGAGGCAGAAGCACTGGTACACGGCGGCTGTGCCGACCAGCAGCAGGTAGTAGCCTGCCTGGCCGAGTTCGGACTGCCGGGCTTCTCCTGGGATTGCCTGCATCACAATGCTCAAATTAAACTCTCGTGTTTTGCTAGTAATAATTTAGGGTCAAATACCAGGATTCTACTAGTTTATACAAAATTCAAAATTAAAGTATTAAAAAATGTACTTCGTTAGACACTGGTTTTGCATAACTTCGAGCAGTAGGCTAGGCTCAAAAGCAGGCATACGAGAGACTAGGAACATCTAGCTTAGCGCATAGACATATGGATCAATGGGACATGTCAAGAGAGAAAAAGGGTTAAAACAAGGGCACTGGAAACTCTGGTGCAACATGATGTTCCGGCATGATGGTGAAGACAAGAAGGTCATCCGCCGTACAGGAATAGTCGAAGCACTCAGACAGGCATCAAGGATGTAGACGAAGTTGAGCGAGCGGTCGCGCCAAGATGCTCCCAAAAAACCTATTGCCTCTCAGACGGTACATGTTCTCAAGGGACGAGACTTCGAAGGCCTGCTCTCCCAGACGGTTGTGCGGGCAGTCGCCGAGATGGATTCGCCGAAGAAGCGGCTAAGTACATAGGAACTCGGGTTGTGTGTTATGTCTTGGAGTAAATTGCACAAAACCATCACTTTGAAGGCTAGGTTTGCACAAAACACTACGCTACACTTTTGCTGCAAAAAGCACCATGTCTTCTGTAATCATTTTGCAAAAAATCATTGATTGGCGGTTTTGTCTCAGTTAAGCATGTTTATGACAGATGGCCCCATCAGTCAGGCTGACGTGGCATCGCTTGACACCTCGCAGGTAACGGTGACGGATGGTAACGGTGTGATCATGTGTGGGCCATGCGGGGTCCACCTGTCATTGAAAGAAAAAGGAAAAAAACACATTGCTTTTTTTCGCTTGCCTTATCTTCACACCGACCCGGCCGGGGCAGAGGCCCGCCGCCCGTCCCGCCGTCGGCTAGGGTAGAGGCCGCCGTAGCTGTTGCCACGCGGAGCCCGTCCCGCCCCCGGCCGCGGCAGGGGGCCGCCATCGCCGTGGCCGGCCGGAGGTCGAGCCCCACCCCCGCTCCTCTACTCCTTTAGCTGTCCCCCAGATCCCTAATGGTCGCGCCACCGTCTCAGATCCTTCCCCAGGAAGCCCCCTGTGTATTCTTCTGCGGCCGCTCGCTCAGCGAGGCACTGCCAGAGGCGCACGACGGGATGGAGGCGGCCGCCGGTGGCTATGATGGCCTCGCCACCCAGGCGGAGGCGCACTCCGATGCGCGTGGCGACGCCGGTCCCCGTGCCACCGCAGTCGATGCTGAGCGCGTTCGAGGAGGAGCGGGAGGATGTCGCGCTCTGCCTCCTGATGCACTCGAGCGACATCACCGGCGGCATGCGGAGCTCGCCGGCACCGAAGCAGATGCACCTCCCGAGGAACGGCTACGGCTTTAGCTCTGTTTTAGTACGGTGAGGATAAGGAAGCAAAATTAAAAGGCCTTTCTTTTTTTTCTTTCAATGACAGGTGGACCTTACATGGCTCCACACATGATCACACTGTTACCGTCCATCGCCGTTACCTGCGAGGTGTTTAGAGATGCCACAGGCTGACTGGCGGGCCCATCTTTCATAAACATGCTTAACCGAGACAAAACCGCCGATTAGTGGTTTTTGCAGAACGATTATAGAAGACGTGGTGCATTTTGCAACAAAAGTGTAGCGTAATATTTTCTGCAAACCTAACCTTTAAAGTGGTGATTTTGTGCAATTTACTCTTATGTCTTGTGTGTTCTGCAATTTGTAGTCTCTCTCTCTCCTTTGTATCTCCTTCGAAACGCGTGGGAAGAATGAGGAGATGCAACTGACAGTGAACTCGAGTATTGACAGGTACACCCATAATAAGGTAGTGCAGTCTCAAGCAAAAATTTAGTTCCTCCAACAAGACATATAATATTAGCCCGAACTCGAAATCGATTCACAAACGCGGCGTGTGCATTGCCTAGCGTGAGAGAGTGAGTGAGTGAGCGTGTATGTTATTGCTCTATTTTCTCATGCTATAAGGAATAGTAGAACAATTGACCCACTCGTTCTAGATGATTTAGCCTACTCGCACCCACAGACACAAGTATCACCGGGGAGTAGTATGATTAACCGAAAAGCGTCGAGATGCCGATCATATTGACCCACTCGTTATCGACATAAGTTTCAATCACTTGCAATCTTGTCATCTTTATGATGTCCCAATTAAGTGGAGTAACCCACAACTGCTTTCTCACTATTACTATTCACAAATAAGGTCAAAAAATGCAATCCACGTCTGAGTCCAAGCTCATCTCCATCCAGTGAACAATAAATTCAAAAATAAACAGTAAAAAAAATTTGTTGGCATTGACAAAAAAAGACTAAAATTTCTTGGCATTGAAGATGCTCTAGGGCACCATGTGCCTGCAAAATTTGATGATGAATAGACATTCTAGTAGCTCTCAGGAAAAAAAATCAGCTTTCAACAAGGTGTTTTTCCAAATTTGCTTATAGACCCACATTTTGTTCTTTTTGCTGAGCACTCCTCGAATGTCCTTTGACCACTAAATTTGTAACTTTTCAAAGCTTTCACTATTATTACTATTCGTGAATAGCAACAGTAAGAAAGCAGTTGTGGGTCACTATTATGTTGGCATAGATTATACCGTGTGCCCATGCTATTATGATGACATAGATTACATTATGTGTCTACCCACTTATTATACAAGAGACGTAGGATACAAGTGTTCTATTAGGACACAATTCCCACATTATCTAGATACTGTACAACTCAGAGTCTAACTGTAATCTAAATTGTACAAAATATTCTACACAACTCTAACAAGGATTTTAGAGGCCTGCTCTACCGTTGTGCACACAGTCCTCAGGATGGGGTCGAGGGAGAAGCAGCTAGGCACATTGGAACTCCACATGTGTGTTTTGTTTTGTGTGTTGTGCAATTTGTAGTCTCTCCCTCGTTTGTATCTCCTCTACATAGAGGCGCACGTGAAAAGGGCGAAGAGATGCAACTGATACGGGCTAGAAAAACTCCGAGTGAGTATAAAATGTGTCCACAACAAGCTCGAGTATTGACACGTGCATCCAAAACTAGGTATTGTATTGCCAAGCAAAAAATTTCATTCCTTCAACAGGACGCATAACATTATCCCGAACTCAAACTCGATTCACAACAAGGCGTGAGAGAGTGAGTGAGCGAGCGTGCGTGCATGTTAATGCTTTTTTTTGGTGCTATAAGAGCAATTTCAATGGAGCGACCCATTTCGTCCGCCCGCGTTCGTTTGGGTCGGCGTGGACAAAAGTGGCGGCCCAACGCGCCGATCCAAACGGACGCACGTCCGTTTTTCGTCCGCGAGCGACCCATTCCAGGTCCATTTTTAAACCAGATTTGCGTCGGCGCGGACACGAGACGGACGCGCGCGCGCTCGCCCTTTTTCCACACCGGGCCCACTGGTCGATGGCATATTGGATTCACACACTCGCACGCCTGCTACGATGCCGCCAGCCACTTTTTCAGATTAAAATGGATATATAGATAGTTCTAGTGTACACAGATAAAAGAAAAAGACCACTACTCGTCACTTTCTGACTCCGACTCGGTAATGTCCTCCTCCGACGTTTGAAGGTAGGCGTCAGCAAGCTGCTCGTCTTCAAAGTCCCAAACCGACGTTTCTTGTAGCTTCAGTTTCAATTGAGCTGCCTGCTTCCGCGAACGCTTGTCCTCCCGATAGGCGGCTCGCTCCCTCCTCCTCGCGTCCCTCTCCGATCTCAGTTGCTTATAGAACTGGCGCTCGTCGACGATGTCCTACGGGTAGCCTCTGTTGGAAATATGCCCTAGAGGCAATAATAAATTAGTTATTATTATATTTCCTTGTTCATGATAATCGTTTATTATCCATGCTAGAATTGTATTGATAGGAAACTCAGATACATGTGTGGATACATAGACAACACCATGTCCCTAGTAAGCCTCTAGTTGACTAGCTCGTTGATCAATAGATGGTTACGGTTTCCTGACCATGGACATTGGATGTCATTGATAACGGGATCACATCATTAGAAGAATGATGTGATGGACAAAGACCCAATCCTAAGCCTAGCACAAGATCATGTAGTTCGTATGCTAAAGCTTTTTCTAATGTCAAGTATCATTTCCTTAGACCATGAGATTGTGCAACTCCCGGATACCGTAGGAGTGCTTTGGGTGTGCCAAACATCACAACGTAACTGGGTGGCTATAAAGGTACACTACAGGTATCTCCGAAAGTGTCTGTTGGGTTGGCACGAATTGAGACTGGGATTTGTCACTCCGTGTGACGGAGAGGTATCTCTGGGCCCACTCGGTAGGACATCATCATAATGTGCACAGTGTGATCAAGGAGTTGATCACGGGATGATGTGTTACGAAACGAGTAAAGAGACTTGCCGGTAACGAGATTGAACAAGGTATCGGGATACCGACGATCGAATCTCGGGCAAGTATCGTACCGATAGACAAAGGGAATTGTATACGAGATTGATTAAGTCCTCGACATCGTGGTTCATCTGATGAGATCATCGTGGAACATGTGGGAGCCAACATGGGTATCCAGATCCCGCTGTTGGTTATTGACCGGAGAGTCATCTCGGTCATGTCTGCATGTCTCCCGAACCCGTAGGGTCTACACACTTAAGGTTCGGTGACGCTAGGGTTATAGAGATATTAGTATGCGGTAACCCGAAAGTTGTTCGGAGTCCCGGATGAGATCCTGGACGTCACGAGGAGTTCCGTAATGGTCCGGAGGTAAAAAATTATATATAGGAAGTGCTATTTCGGCTATTGGGACAAGTTTCGGGGTCACCGGTATTGTACCGGGACCACCGGAAGGGTCCCGGGGGTCCAGCGGGTGGGGCCACCTGCCCCGGGGGGCCACATGGGCTGTAGGGGGTGCGCCTTGGCCTGTATGGGCCAAGGGCACCAGCCCCAAGAGGCCCATGCGCCAAGAGATAAGGGAAAGAAAGAGTCCTAAAGGGGGAAGGCACCTCCGAGGTGCCTTGGGGAGGAGGGAGTCCTCCCTGGCCGCACCCTTCCTTGGAGGAAGGGCCAAGGCTGCGCCCCCTCTCCCTTGGCCCTATATATAGTGGGGGGAAGGGAGGGCAACCATATCTAAGCCCTGGCGCCTCCCTCTCCCTCCCATGACACATCTCCCTCCTCCCACAGCGCTTGGCGAAGCCCTGTTGGAATCCCGCTACTTCCACCACCACGCCGTCATGCTGCTGGATCTCCATCAACCTCTCCTCCCCCCTTGCTGGATCAAGAAGGAGGAGACGTCGCTGCTCCGTACGTGTGTTGAACACGGAGGTGCCGTCCGTTCGGCGCTAGGATCATCGGTGATTTGGATCACGACGAGTACGACTCCATCAACCCCATTCTCTTGAACGCTTCCGCGCGCGATCTACAAGGGTATGTAGATCCACTGCTCCCTCATTGCTAGATGACTCCATAGATGGATCGTGGTGACACGTAGGAAAATTTTGAATTTCTGCTACGTTCCCCAACAGTGGCATCATGAGCTAGGTCTATGCGTAGTTTCTATGCACGAGTAGAACACAAAGTAGTTGTGGGCGTTGATTTTGTTCAATATGCTTACCGTTACTAGTCCAATCTTGATTCGGTGGCATTGTGGGATGAAGCGGCCCGGACCGACCTTACACGTACTCTTACGTGAGAATGGTTCCACCGACTGACATGCACTAGTTGCATAAGGTGGCTAGCGGGTGTCTGTCTCTCCCACTTTAGTCGGATCGGATTCGATGAAAAGGGTCCTTATGAAGGGTAAATAGCAATTGGCATATCACGTTGTGGTTTTTGCGTAGGTAAGAAACGTTCTAGCTAGAAACCCATAGCAGCCACGTAAAACATGCAAACAACAATTAGAGGACGTCTAACTTATTTTTGCAGGGTATGCTATGTGATGTGATATGGCCAAAGGATGTGATGAATGATATATGTGATGTATGAGATGATCATGTTCTTGTAATAGGAATCACGACTTGCATGTCGATGAGTATGACAACCGGCAGGAGCCATAGGAGTTGTCTTTATTTATTATATGACCTGCGTGTCATTGAACAACGCCATGTAATTACTTTACTTTATTGCTAACCGTTAGCTGTAGTAGTAGAAGTAATAGTTGGCGAGACAACTTCATGAAGACACGATGATGGAGATCATGATGATGGAGATCATGGTGTCATGCCGGTGACAACGATGATCATGGAGCCCCGAAGATGGAGATCAAAAGGAGCAAAATGATATTGGCCATATCATGTCACTATTTGATTGCATGTGATGTTTATCATGTTTATACATCTTATTTGCTTAGAATGACGGTAGTAAATAAGATGATCCCTTATTAAAATTTTAAGAAAGTGTTCCCCCTAACTGTGCACCGTTGTGAAAGTTCGTCGTTTCGAAGCACCACGTGATGATCGGGTGTATAGATTCTTACGTTCGAATACAACGGGTGTTGACGAGCCTAGCATGTACAGACATGGCCTCGGAACACATGCGAAACACTTAGGTTAACTTGATGAGCCTAGCATGTACAGACATGGCCTCGGAACACAAGAGACCGAAAGGTCGAGCATGAGTCGTATGGTAGATACGATCAACATGAAGATGTTCACCGATGTTGACTAGTCCGTCTCACGTGATGATCGGACACGGCCTAGTTGACTCGGATCATGTAATCACTTAGATGACTAGAGGGATGTCTATCTGAGTGGGAGTTCATAAGATGAACTTAATTATCCTGAACGTAGTCAAAAGATCTTCGCAAATTATGTCATAGCTCGCGCTTTAGTTCTACTGTTTAGATATGTTCCTAGAGAAAATTTAGTTGAAAGTTGGTAGTAGCAATTATGCGGACTAGGTCCGTAAACTGAGGATTGTCCTCATTGCTTTATAGAAGGCTTATGTCCTTAATGCACCGCTCAGTGTGCTGAACCTCGAACGTCGTCTGTGGATGTTGCGAACATCTGACATACACATTTTGATAACTACGTGATAGTTCAGTTAAACGGTTTAGAGTTGAGGCACCGAAGACGTTTTAAAACGTCGCGAAACATATGAGATGTTTCGAGGGCTGAAATTGGGATTTCAGGCTCGTACCCACGTCAAGAGGTATAAGACCTCCGACGATTCTCTTAGCCTGCAAACTAAGGGAGAAAAGCTCAATTGTTGAGCTTGTGCTCAGATTGTCTGAGTACAACAATCATTTGAATCGAGTGGGAGTTGATCTTTCATATGAGATAGTGATGTTTCTCCGAAGTCATTACCACCAAGCTGCTGGAGCTTCGTGATGAACTATAATATATCAGGGACATATATGATGATCCTTGAGATATTCGCGATATTTGACACCACAAAAGTAGAAATCAAGAAGGAGCATCAATTGTTGATGGTTGGTGAAACCACTAGTTTCAAGAAGGGCAAGGGCAAGAAGGGGATACTTCATGAAACGACAAGTCAGTTGCTGCTCAAGTGAAGAAACCCAAAGTTGAACCCAAGCCCGAGACTAAGTGCTTCTGTAATAAAGGGGAACAGCCACTGGAGCAGAATTACCCTAGATACTTGGTAGATGAGAAGACTGTCGATAGGAGTATATTGGATATACATTATGTTAATGTGTATGTTACTAGTACTCCTAGTAGCACCAGGGTATTAGATACCGGTTCGGTTGCTAAGTGTTAGTAACTCGAAATAAAAGCTACGGAATAAACGGAGACTAGCTAAAGGTGAGCTGGCGATATGTGTTGGAAGTGTTTCCAAGGTTGATATGATCAAGCATCGCACGCTCCCTCTACCATCGAGATTGGTATTAAAACCTAAATAATTGTTATTTGGTGTTTGCGTTGAGCATAAACATGATTGGATTACGTCTATCGCAATACGGTTATTCATTTAAGGAGAATAATGGTTACTCTGTTTATTTGAATAATACCTTCAATGGTCTTACACCTAAAATGAATGGTTTATTGAATCTCGATCGTACTGATACACATGTTCATGCCAAAAGGTATAAGATAGTAATGATAGTACCACCTACTTGTGGCACTGCCACTTAAGTCATATCAGTATAAAATGCATGAAGAAGCTCCATGTTGATGGATCTTTGGACCCACTCGTTTTTGAAAAGTTTGAGACATGCGAACCATGTCTATTGGTGTATATGCATGAAGAAACTCCATGCAAAGGGACCGTTTGGACTCACTTGATTTTGAATCACTTGAGACATGCAAATCATACCACATGGGCAAGATGACTGAAAGCCTCATTTTCAGTAAAATGGAACAAGAAAGCAACTTGTTGGAAGTAATACATTTTGATGTGTGCAGTCCAATGAGTGTTGAGGCATGTAGTGGATATCGTTATGTTCTTACTTCACAGATGATTTGAGTAGATGTTGAGTATATTTACTTGATGAATCATGAGTCTGAATTATTGAAAGGTTCAAGTAATTTCAGGGTGAAGTTGAAAGATCGTCGTGACAAGAGGATAAAAGATCTATGATATGATCATAGAGATGAATATCTGAATTACGAGTTTGGCACAGAATTAAGACATTGTGGAAATTGTTTCACAACTAATACAGCCTGGAACACCATAGTGTGATGGTGTGTCCAAACATCATAACTGCACCCTATTGGATATGATGCATACCATGATGTCTCTTATCGAATTACCATGATAGTTTATGGGTTAGGCATTAGAGACAACCACATTCACTTTAAATAGGGCACCACGTAATTCCGATGAGATGACACCGTATGAACTATGGTTTAGAGAAACCTAAGCTGTCATTTCTTAAAAGTTTGGGGCTGCGACGCTTATGTGAAAAAGTTTCAGGCTGATAAGCTCGAACCCAAAGCGGATAAATGCATCTTCATAGGACACCCAAAACAGTTGGGTATACCTCCTGTCTCAGATCCGAAAGCAATAAAGGATTGTTTCTAGAATCGGGTCCTTTCTCGAGAAAAAGTTTCTCTCGAAAGAATTGAGTGGGAGGATGGTGGAGACTTGATGAGGTTATTAAACCGTCTCTTCAACTAGTGTGTGACAGGGCACAGGGAGTTGTTCCAGTAGCACCTACACCAATTGAAGTGGAAGCTTATGATAGTGATCATGAAACTTCAGATCAAGTCACTACCAAACCTCGTGGGATGACAAGGATGCGTACTACTTCAGAGTGGTACGTAATCCTGTCTTGGAAGTCATGTTGCTAGACAACAATGAACCTACGAGCTATGGAGAAGCGATGGTGGGCCCGGATTCCGATAAATGGCTCGAGGCCATAAAATCCGAGATAGGATCCATGTATGAAAACAAAGTGTAGACTTTGGAAGAACTACTTGATGGTCGTAAGGCTGTTAGGTACATATGGATTTTAAAAGGAAGACGGACAATGATGGTAAGTATCACCATTAAGAAAGCTCGACTTGTCGTTAAGATGTTTTCCGACAAGTTCAAGGAGTTGACTACGATGAGACTTTCTCACTCGTAGCGATGCTAAGAGTCTATTGGAATTATATTAGCAATTACTGCATTATTTATGAAATCTTGCAGATAGGATGTCAAAACATTGTTTCCTCGACGATTTTCTTGGGGAAAGGTTGTATGTGATACAACCGGAAGGTTTTGTCAATCCTGAAAGATGCTAATAAGTATGCAAAGCTCCAGCAGTCCTTCTAAGGACTGGAGTAAGCATCTCGGAGTTGGAATGTACGCTTTGATGAGATGATCAAAGATTTTGGGTTTATACAAAGTTTATGAGAAACTTGTATTTCCAAAGAAGTGAGTGGGAGCACTATAGAATTTCTGATGAGTATATGTTGTTGACATATTATGGATCAGAAATGATGTAGAATTTCTGGAAAGCATATAGGGTTATTTGGAAAGTGTTTTTCACTGGAAAGCCCGGATTAAGCTACTTGAACATTGAGCATCAAGATCTATAAGGATAGATCAAAACGCTTAATGGTACTTTCAAATGAGCACATACCTTGACATGATCTTGAAGGTGTTCAAGATGGATCATTCAAAGAAGGAGTTCTTGCCTGAGTTGTAAGGTATGAAGTTAAGACTTAAAGCTCGACCACGGCAGAAGAAAGAGGAAGGACGAAGGTCGTCCCCTATGCTTTTGTCATAGGCTCTATACGGTATGCCATGCTGAGTACCGCACCTGATGTGTGCCTTGCCACATATCTGGCAAGAGGGTACAAAGGTAATCTAGGAGTAGATCACCAGATAGCGGTCCTAAATTATCCTTAGAGGAATAAGGATATGTTTCTCGGTTATGGAGGTGATAAAGAGTTCGACGTAAAGAGTTACGTCGATGCAAGATTAACACCTATCCGGATAGCTCTGAGTAGAGATACCGGATACGTATAATGGAGCAACAATTTAGAATAGCTCCAAGTAGAACATTTATTTGAAATGGCTCCAAATATAGAGATTTGCGAAGTACATACGGATCTGAAAGATTCAGACCCGTTGACTATAACATCTCTCACAAGCATAACATGATCAAACCCAGAACTCTTTGGGTGTTAGTCACATGGGGATGTGACCTTGAGTGTTAATCACATATCGATGTGAACTGGATTATTGACTCTAGTGCAAGTGGGAGACTGTTGGAAATATGCCCTAGAGGCAATAATAAATTAGTTATTATTATATTTCCTTGTTCATGATAATCGTTTATTATCCATGCTAGAATTGTATTGATAGGAAACTCAGATACATGTGTGGATACATAGACAACACCATGTCCCTGGTAAGCCTCTAGTTGACTAGCTCGTTGATCAATAGATGGTTACAGTTTCCTGACCATGGACATTGGATGTCATTGATAACGGGATCACATCATTAGGAGAATGATGTGATGGACAAAGACCCAATCCTAAGCCTAGCACAAGATCATGTAGTTCGTATGCTAAAGCTTTTTCTAATGTCCAGTATCATTTCCTTAGACCATGAGATTGTGCAACTCCCGGATACCGTAGGAGTGCTTTGGGTGTGCCAAACGTCACAACGTAACTGGGTGGCTATAAAGGTACACTACAAGTATCTCCGGAAGTGTCTGTTGGGTTGGCACGAATCGAGACTGGGATTTGTCACTCCGTGTGACGGAGAGGTATCTCTGGGCCCACTCGGTAGGACATCATCATAATGTGCACAGTGTGATCAAGGAGTTGATCACGGGATGATGTGTTACGAAACGAGTAAAGAGACTTGCCGGTAACGAGATTGAACAAGGTATCGGGATACCGACGATCGAATCTCGGGCAAGTATCGTACCGATAGACAAAGGGAATTGTATACGGGATTGATTAAGTCCTCGACATCGTGGTTCATCCGATGAGATCATCGTGGAACATGTGGGAGCCAACATGGGTATCCAGATCCCGCTGTTGGTTATTGACCGGAGAGTCATCACGGTCATGTCTGCATGTCTCCCGAACCCGTAGGGTCTACACACTTAAGGTTCGGTGACGCTACGGTTATAGAGATATTAGGAGAATGGACATTGGATGTCATTGATAACGGGATCACATCATTAGGAGAATGATGTGATGGACAAAGACCCAATCCTAAGCCTGGCACAAGATCATGTAGTTCGTATGCTAAAGCTTTTTCTAATGTCAAGTATCATTTCCTTAGACCATGAGATTGTGCAACTCCCGGATACCGTAGGAGTGCTTTGGGTGTGCCAAACGTCACAACGTAACTGGGTGGCTATAAAGGTACACTACAGGTATCTCCGAAAGTGTCTGTTGGGTTGGCACGAATCGAGACTGGGATTTGTCACTCCGTGTGACGGAGAGGTATCTCTGGGCCCACTCGGTAGGACATCATCATAATGTGCACAGTGTGATCAAGGAGTTGATCACGGGATGATGTGTTAGGAAACGAGTAAAGAGACTTGCCGGTAACGAGATTGAACAAGGTATCGGGATACCGACGATCGAATCTCGGGCAAGTATCGTACCGATAGACAAAGGGAATTGTATACGGGATTGATTAAGTCCTCGACATCGTGGTTCATCCGATGAGATCATCGTGGAACATGTGGGAGCCAACATGGGTATCCAGATCCCGCTGTTGGTTATTGACCGGAGAGTCATCTCGGTCATGTCTGCATGTCTCCCGAACCCGTAGGGTCTACACACTTAAGGTTCGGTGACGCTAGGGTTATAGAGATATTAGTATGCGGTAACCCGAAAGTTGTTCGGAGTCCCGGATGAGATCCCGGACGTCACGAGGAGTTCCGGAATGGTCCGGAGGTAAAGAATTATATATAGGAAGTGCTATTTCGGCTATCGGGACAAGTTTCGGGGTCACCGGTATTGTACCGGGACCACCGGAAGGGTCCCGGGGGTCCACCGGGTGGGGCCACCTGCCCCGGGGGGCACATGGGCTGTAGGGGGTGCGCCTTGGCCTGTATGGGCCAAGGGCACCAGCCCCAAGAGGCCCATGCGCCAAGAGATAAGGGAAAGAAAGAGTCCTAAAGGGGGAAGGCACCTCCGAGGTGCCTTGGGGAGGAGGGACTCCTCCCTGGCCGCACCCTTCCTTGGAGGAAGGGCCAAAGCTGCGCCTGTCGTGGTTCTAACTCTGACAGTGATGTAGGGGGGTATGTATGGAGAGGCTAGATCTCAGCTATTGGGAAGTTGTAAACACCAAGATGTACGAGTTCAGGCCCTTCGCGGAGGAAGTAACAACCCTACGTCTCGGTGCCCGGAGGCGGTCGATTGGATTACTGGCGTGTGAATAACAGGTGTGCGAACCCTTCATACTGAGGAGGGGGGTGGCTTATATAGAGTTCGCCGGCCCCCTCCTGCCCTCCGTAATGCAAGGTTTTAAGGTACATTTAATGTCGGGCGTTACTGGTAACACCCCTAATAAAGTGTTATAACGACCATAAAGACTACTTAACAGCTGACCGTTTGCCTGCGGAGTGACAACAGGTCTCCTGGCGGTCGAGTGGTTGGCTTCATGGTCGAGTGGTAGCTTTCTGGTCGAGTGTCTTGAATCCGTCGAGTGGGATACCTTGAAGTCGATTGAAAGGCGACTTCTCCTAGGGATGTCCTAGGGTAGGGCTCCTTTGGACAGGTCCGTGCCCCTACCCTAGGTACATAGCTTCATCATTAGCCCCCGAATGGATCGAGGTTAGAGTGGGGAAAGAGTTGGAGACCTTTCCGACTGATTCTTCGGGCTACGTGAGCGCCTCGTTTTTGGGTCAATCGTCACGGATGACGTTGCCAACCTTTTTCAGTCGCCTTGATCCATTCCAGGCCTTTCGTCGAGTGAATTTCTTTGCTTGCGACGTACTGAGCGCCGGCGCGATCGGGGTCTTCTGTTTTGACAAGTAGTTCTGTGGCCCGTGGATGTCACAGGATTCGGATTTTGGGAAGCGCGCGGGGCGGGAGCGGCCGTAGTAATCGGAAGCGATAAAGCGGAAGCTCCTCGATCCCCGCGTCGCCTTTTTCGCCACGTACTGCGCGCGCGTCTGCTGCGGGATTTGACTGGATAGCCTGGGCCTACCAGTCAGCCACTCGGAAGCGGTCCCTTATAAATCGCCGGCTCGGGGTTTCCAAGCAGTGCGCTCTCTTCTCCTCCTTTCTTCCGCCTCTCTCACTCCGCAAGTCCCTCCGCCACCTCCATTCCTGCCCCAGCGCAGCAGCCCCGTGCGAGACTTCGCCGGCGACGATGACGAAGAGCAAGACCTCCGCTCTGGAGCGCGCGAAGAAGGCGGCGGCGGCGGGGAAAGGGAAGAGGTCAGCTCGGGGCGGATCCTCCTCCAGGACCGCTCTGCCCAAAGGTTGGATTCAGGGCGACTGGATGCCGTCGGTGCTCCGTCAAGAGGATCTCGATGACATGGTCGAGGGGGGAGTCATCCCCCACCAAGCCGCGCGTCTTCCGGGGGGAGAGATTGAACCTCAACCCCGTGACGGTGAGTGCGTGCTCCTAGCCACCCACATCGACCGAGGGTTTTCTCTGCCGCCCCATCCCTTTTTCCGGAGTTTCCTGAATTTCTTCGGAGCGCAGCTCCATCACTTCACTCCCAACTCCATCGTATACCTCGCCGCTTACGTTTCCATGTGCGAGGCTTTCTTGGGTTGCCGCCCCCACTGGGGACTCTTCAAGCACATCTTTACCTGTCGCTCTCAATCGGTCAAGAAGGCCAAGTCGAGTGACGAGAGGACGCAGGTGATCCAGCTATGCGGGGGCCTAGCGATCCAGGCGAGGGGGAAGAGTTGTTTTCCTTCCATCACTTTCCCGGAGTCGGTCCGCGGTTGGCAGGCGACCTGGTTCTACTGTCAAGACCAAGCGACCCCAGGGCAGTCGACTGGACTTCCTCCATTCTCTCTCGACCGAGCTGTAAAGCCTGCTTCTCTGAAAGTGTCGCCGGAGGAAAGGGCCCAGGTCAAAGTGTTGGCGGGTCGAGTGGTTGAGCTCGTTCGTGAGGGTGTGACTGGGATGGACCTACTGGAGGTCTTCCTCCAGAGGCGCATCCAACCGCTCCAGGCTCGTGACCACCCGATGTGGTTGTATTCTGGTCTTGACGACACCACTCGAATCCACCCGGAGGAGGTCACCGACGAGATGCTGGAGGGGTGGCTGTCGAGCATCACGGGGAACAAAGACAACCCCCGAGGAGCCAGGAGGGTAACTCCACTCGACAACTCGTATGAAGTGGACCAGGTATGTCTTGTTCCTTGCATTCCGACCGAACATGCTCCGACTGAAATCTTTGAGTTGGTCGATTGACTTTCGTCTTGTCTATTGTTTTCCAGGCGACCACCGAGATGTACTCGACGCCCAACGGGGCCCAGGGGCCAACTGAGGAAGGGGAGGCGAGCGGAGGTGAGAGCGGGGACGACCAAGGCGAGTGGGAGTCCGACGGTGAGGGAGAGGGAGACGACAATGTCGACTCCAGCGAAGAGGAGGAGGAGGAGGAGGTCGAACCCCCTCGCCCAGAGGGGCGGTCCAAGCACACACACGACCCAGCGCGGGAACGTGGCAAGGCGACTGCTTCTGTTGGGCAGTCGTCAAAACGCTCTCGGACCTCTTCTCCTACGCCGATTGGGAAGGTCCCCAAGCTCCCATGCACGACGCCGTCCAAGCCGCCCAAGGCTCTGCCCAAGATGAAGATAGCCGTCCCTACCATTTCTGGGTAATAACAAACTTGTTTCCCTTCGTCGACCATGGACAGATCCTTGGTCGATTCATTGAGCCAATCGACTGACTTTCGAGTTTTGCAGTGCTGCTACTTCTGAGGTCTCCGCCAAGGGTGACGACCAAGAGATGGAGGATGCTGCTACCTCTAACCCTGGTACGATTACTGACGTTCTGTATTGAGTCGACTGATCATTTACTGCAACTCTGGTCGATTGAACTTTTCCTTTGTAGCCCCTCCTCATGTTATCGACCTCCCGGATGACGATGACGACGGTCCGTTGAAAGTGAGGAGGCACAAGAGGGCGTCGGCTGACAAGACCTCCCAATCCGCTCCGGCGTCCGAGGTCGTGGCTCGGGATGGTGGTGACACCGCTCGGGCTTCTGTGACCTTCGCCGTTCCGCTGGCGAGTGCGCGGCCCTCGTCGTCGACTGCGGACCCGTCTTCACTTTTTGCCGCATACCCCGTCCCTGAGGACCAAGCGGCTGCTGCAAAGGAGGCTATACGCCAGGCGGGGATCATGATGGAGCAAGTGAAGATGGCTCGGGAGGCCAGCCAAGCAGCCTATGACGCGAGTTCGGCTCTTTAGAGTAACGTCCAGGTCAGTCGACTCAACACTTGGTCTGTTATGATATGCTGTTTGAAGAGTCTCTTTTCCGAAGATCTTTTGTATTTGTACACCCACTGGGTGTGTCTGCCAATCTTTGGACGAGTGGGGGCACGCTAAGTGCACCCACTGGGTGTAGTCCCCGAGACTACGGTGGACTGCTGGCAGTCGACTGTAGTCTTTACATTGTGTTGCTGTAGCTGTATTTCTTCACTAGGTTTGGTCGGTCCAGGTCGAGTGGAACTGTATCCGGTCGACTGCGGGCAGTCGATTTTTTCTCTCTTTTTTTTGAACCAGTGGGGGCACGCTGAGTGCACCCACTGGGTGTAGTCCCCGAGACTACTGTCGAATGTTTTTGATTCGGCTGTGGTCTTAGAAACGTCATCATTGTCTCTGAGTTACTCGGAAGCAACTTATCTTGGGCGTCTGTCGACTGATCTTTCTTTTTGCAGAAATCTTGTGAGCTCGTAGCTCGCTATACTGAGTTGGAGAATCAGCAGATCCAGCTCAACCTTAACTTGAAGCTTGCTCAGGAGAACTTGAAGAAGGCGCAAGAAGAAGCAAAAGGTATGGCTGGTGAGGTTCTCCATTCTTAACGGGTGACTTTTCTTTCTTGTCCATCCTTGATGTTGGTTCCACTCGACGCGCCGCAGATAAACTGGAGGAAGCTCTGAAGAAGAAGGACCAAGATCTTGCAGAGGCACAGAAGGAGGTCTCGAGAAAAACGAAGCTCGCAGAAGAGAAACTGGCTTCGGTCGGAGCTCTTGAACAGGAGAACTCCAGACTGAAGACTGCTCTCGAGGCAGCTAACCGAGACGCCAGTCGGCTGAAGAAAGAGAAAATGGCGCTGCACGACAAGGCGGGTGAGCTGTCGGGGAAGGTCAAAGATCTGGAGGCTTATCTCGGTGGACTCCCCAAGAAGCTGTTTGTCATGCTTGAAGGTAATTATTCCAACCCGGCTGTCTTGTAGTTGTCGAGCCTGCGTACGGCCACCGTCTTACCCTTGAATCGTGTTTGCAGAATTCTGCCAGAACTTTGAAGAGGAGACCAGTCGAGTGGAACCAGGCTTGGACCCTGTTAACTCTCTCGTGAAGGACGAGGCTGCAATGAACGTGCTCCGTCTGGAGTCTCATACTGCCAGCGTCGTTGACTATCTGGCTCGGCTGGAAGTTGCGATGTCGCGGATCGACGCATCACTCTGGCCTGGGGCGACGCTTTAAAACGACCTCGAGTCTCTGATGGCTCGACTTAACGAAGTCCCAGGTCGAGTGGCGGAACGGAAGAAATCTTCTGCTAGATGTGGTGCTGATGTCGCTCTGTCCCTGGTCCGCGTCCATTGCAAGGAGGCGCGAGAAGAGAAGCTGGCGGCCATCCAAGTTGCCAATACCAGGAAGCACAGCTTTCAAGACTTCATGGAGACTTTCATCGCCGCCGCCACCTGTATTGCCGACGGGATCGACTTGGACGAGTTCGTCGCCCCTTCCAGTCCTCCTCCTGAGGAGTGAAAAACTTTAAATTTACCTCGGAGTGCCGAGTGGATTTGTAACCGTCAAACTCCGCCTTAAATTTGCCTCGGGATGCCGAGTGGACTTTTAGCAGTTAAACTTTGCCGAGCCGCGGGCTCGAGTACTTTGAGGTCTGGAACCTTTTAGGCTTTATCCGAAATTTATTTCTCGTTGGGCATCTTCATGGTTTGATTCGTCGAGTGGGACTTGATCTTCACTCGGAATGACCTTGTATTTGCGGTGCAATTCCGAAGGGGGAGTTAGCAGTCGACTCGCGGATTGGGTCGAGTCTTGTACTTAGGCGAGCACTGGGCTGCAGCTAAGCCCCCGAGTGGGAGGATCGCTCTCCACTCGGTAGGATTTTTTCAAACTTAGGCGAGTGCCAGACTGCAGCTAAGTCTCTAAGTGAGAGAACTTAGGCGAGTGCTGGACTGCAGCTAAGCCCCCGAGTGGGAGGATCGCTCTCCACTCGGTAGGATTTTTTCAAACTTAGGCGAGTGCCGGACTGCAGCTAAGTCTCTAAGTGAGAGAACTTAGGCGAGTGCTGGACTGCAGCTAAGCCCCCGAGTGGGAGGATCGCTCTCCACTCGGTAGGATTTTTTAATCTTAGGCGAGTGCCGTACTGCAGCTAAGTCTCTAAGTGAGAGAACTTAGGCGAGTGCTGGACTGCAGCTAAGCCCCCGAGTGGGAGGATCGCTCTCCACTCGGTAGGATTTTTCAAACTTAGGCGAGTGTCGTACTGCAGCTAAGTCTCTAAGTGGGAGAACTTAGGCGAGTGCTGGACTGTAGCTAAGCCCCCGAGCGGGAGGATCGCTCTCCACTCGGTAGGATTTTTCCAAACTTAGGCGAGTGCCGGACTGCAGCTAAGTCTCTAGGTGAGAGAACTTAGGCGAGTGCTGGACTGCAGCTAAGCCCCCGAGTGGGAGGATCGCTCTCCACTCGGTAGGATTTTTCCAAACTTAGGCGAGTGCCGGACTGCAGCTAAGTCTCTAGGTGAGAGAACTTAGGCGATTGCTGGACTGCAGCTAAGCCCCCGAGTGGGAGGATCGCTCTCCACTCGGTAGGATTTTTCCAAACTTAGGCGAGTGCCGGACTGCAGCTAAGTCTCTAGGTGAGAGAACTTAGGCGAGTGCTGGACTGCAGCTAAGCCCCCGAGTGGGAGGATCGCTCTCCACTCGGTAGGATTTTCCAAACTTAGGCGAGTGCCGGACTGCAGCTAAGTCTCTAAGTTGGAGAACTTAGGCGAGTGTTGGACTACAGCTAAGCCCCCGAGTGGGAGGATCGCTCTCCACTCGGTAGGATTTTTTCAAACTTAGGCGAGTGCCGGACTGCAGCTAAGTCTCTAAGTGGGAGAACTTAGGCGAGTGCTGGACTGCAGTTAAGCCCCCGAGTGGGAGGATCGCTCTCCACTCGGTAGGATTTTTTCAAACTTAGGCGAAGCGGATTCGCAGCTAAGTCACCCACTGGGGGATTCAAACAGGAGTGACAGCAATTATTGGAACACTCTTGTCTTTGATAAAAATAAACTGCAGGAATTTTTCTTATTACATCTCGTCCAAGGGAGAGCTCAAGTGTAAAAGGGGCGGAGTAGTTCCGCATTCCAAGCTCGTGGCTCGTCAATCTGGCGATCAACATTGTAGAGGTGATACGCTCCATTGTGGAGGACTCTGGTGATGATGAAGGGGCCTTCCCAAGTAGGAGCAAGCTTGTGTGGTTTCTGTTGATCCACTCGGAGGACCAAATCTCCTTCTTGGAAGGCTCGACTCTTCACATTCCGGGCGTGGAATCGACGCAAGTCTTGCTGATAAATGGTCGATCTGATCATGGCCATCTCCCTCTCTTCTTCTAGGAGGTCGACTGCGTCTTGCCGGGCCTGTTCTGCTTCATCTTCGGTGTAAAGCTCGACTCGGGGCGCGTTGTGAAGAAGATCACTTGGCAGAACCGCTTCGGCTCCATAAACCAGAAAGAATGGAGTTCTCCCAGTCGACCGGTTAGGGGTGGTCCTCAATCCCCACAGAACTGACGGAATCTCATCGACCCAAGCACCTGCCGCATGCTTGAGATCACACATCAGTCAAGGCTTAATTCCGTTGAGAATCAGACCATTTGCTCTTTCAGCTTGTCCATTCGACTGGGGATGGGCGACCGATGCATAGTCGACTCGAGTGCCTTGAGAGGCGCAAAAAGCTCTGAACTTGTCCGAATCGAAGTTTGACCCATTGTCAGTGATGATGCTATGCGGGACTCCATATCTGAATGTTAGCCCTCTGACAAAACTGATAGCAGTGCAAGCATCAAGATTCTTGATAGGCTTAGCTTCAATCCATTTGGTAAACTTGTCGACTGCCACAAGCACGTGAGTGAAACCACTTCTGCCTGTTCTCAGAGGACCAACCATGTCTAGTCCCCAAACAACAAAGGGCCAGACGAGTGGAATGGTCTTCAGGGCTGATGCAGGCTTGTGTGACATGTTGGAGTAGAACTGGCACCCTCCACACTTGTCGACCATCTCTTTTGCCATCTCATTTGCTCTAGGCCAGTAAAATCCCGCTCGGTATGCTTTAGCCACAATGGTCCGAGAGGACGCATGGTGACCACAGGTCCCCGAATGGATATCATCAAGGATTATCCGACCTTCTTCTGGTGTTATGCACTTCTGACCGATTCCAGTCGCGCTTTCTCTATACAACTGCCCCTTTATGACTGTGAAGGCCTTGGATCGGCGGACGATCTATCGGGCCTCTTCCTCGTCCTCTGGGAGTTCTTTCCTTAGGATATAAGCGATGTACGGTATCGTCCAGTCGGGAGTGATTGCCAAGACTTCCATGATTAGGTCGACCACAGCAGGGACTTCGACTTCAGTCGGATCTGTGGCACTTTTCGGTTGTGGGGCTTCTTCTATGAAAGGATCCTCCTGGACTGACGGCGAGCGGATATGCTCCAAAAACACATTGCTGGGAATGGCTTCTCTCTTGGAGCCTATCTTTGCCAGATCATCAGCTGCTTGATTTTTCAGTCGGGGGATGTGATGAAGCTCTAACCCCTCGAATTTCTTTTCTAGCTTTCTCACTGCGTTGCAATAACCAGTCATAGCTGGGCTTCTGACGTCCCACTCCTTCATCACCTGATTAACCACCAAATCTGAGTCACCGTAGACCATGAGGCGCCGGACGCCGAATGAAATGGCCATGCGCAACCCGTACAAAAGTGCTTCATACTCTGCTTCATTATTGGAGGAATCGAAGTGAATCTGGAGAACATATCTGAGCTTATCTCCTCGGGGGGAGACTAGAACTACCCCAGCACCGGAACCATTCAGCATCTTAGATCCATCGAAGAACATGGTCCAGTGCTCCGAGTGAACTTGAGTAGGAAGTTGCTGTTCAATCCACTCGGCGACGAAATCTGCAATTGCTTGGGACTTGATAGCCTTCTTTGCTTCAAACTTGATATCTAAGGGAAGGAGTTCAATTGCCCACTTGGCCACTCGACCAGTTGCATCTCTGTTATGCAGAATCTCTGACAATGGGGCGTCGCTGACGACTGTAATGGAGTGGTCAGAGAAGTAATGTGCAACCTTCTTCGTGGTCATGTAAATCCCATATACAAGCTTCTGGTAGTGAGGGTATCTTTATTTTGAAGGAGTCAAAACTTCAGACAGATAATAGACTGGGCGCTGAACTCTGAGGGCCTTTCCTTCTTATTCCCGCTCGATCGTAAGTACTGTACTGACAACTTGTCCTGTGGCTGCAATGTAAAGCAGCAGAGGCTCTTTGCTGATTGGGGCAGCGAGCACCGGCTGGGTGGTGAGCAGAGCTTTGAGCTCTGCAAATGCTGCGTCAGCTTCTGGAGTCCACTCGAACTTGTTAGACTTCTTCATCAGTCGGTAAAGAGGCAACGCCTTTTCACCGAGACGAGAAATGAATCGACTTGGAGCGGCCAAGCAGCCTGTAAGCTTTTGGACATCGTGCACGCGTACAGGACGCTTCATCCGGAGTAGGGTGCCAACATTTTCAGGATTGGCATCGATCCCCCGTTCGGAAACGAGAAAACCGAGTAACTTTCCACCTGGAACTCCGAACATGCACTTTGATGGGTTGAGCTTGATATCATACCTCCTAAGGTTGGCAAAGGTTTCAGCAAGGTCAGCCCGCAGGTCGGAACCTTTCCGTGACTTGACCACAATATCATCCATGTATGCCTCCACATTCCGACTGATTTGAGTGAGTAGACACTTCTGAATCATTCTCATGAACGTGGCTCCGGCGCTCTTGAGGCCGAACGGCATGGTGACGTAACAGAAGCATCCGAATGGAGTGATGAAAGCTGTTTTGATCTCGTCGGGTCCATACAGACGGATCTGATGGTACCCGGAATAGGCATCTAGAAAAGACAATCTCTCGCATCCCGCAGTCGAGTCGACTATTTGGTCGATGCGAGGGAGGGGAAAATGATCTTTCGGGCAGGCCCGATTGATATGTTTGAAATCAATGCACATGCGAAGTGACCTGTCCTTCTTGGGGACCATGACAACATTGGCGAGCCACTCGGAATGGTAAATCTCTCGGATGAACTCCGCTGCTAAGAGCCGAGCCACCTCCTCGCCAATAGCTTTCCTCTTCTGGACGGCGGACCGTCGAAGATGTTCTTTTACAGGCTTGAACTTCGGGTTGACTCGTAGACGGTGCTCAGCCAGCCCCCTGGGAACTCCAGGCATGTCAGAAGGCTTCCATGCGAAGACGTCCCAGTTCTCACGGAGGAACTGGATGAGCGCTTCTTCCTATTTGGAGTCGAGCGTCGTCGAGATGTGAGTCGGAGCAGCGTCGGGGTCGGTCGGGTGAATGTGAACTGTCTTAGTTTCACCGGACGACTGAAAAGCAGATTCTGAAGCAGGCTTCTTGGCTCGTAGCAATTCACTCGGATCAGCAGTCTTCTGGTACTCTTGCAGCTCAACAACTGCCATCTGAGCATCAACGATCTTTGAGCCCTTCTGAAAACACTCTTCTGCTTTCTTTCGGTTGCCTGTAACAGTGATTACGCCTTTGGGGCCAGGCATCTTCAGTTTGAGGTACACGTAACATGGTCGAGCCATGAAGCGTGCGTAAGCTGGCCTGCCCAGAATGGCATGATAGGCACTTTGGAAGTCAACAACCTCGAACGTCAACTTTTCCTTGCGGTAATTCTTTGAATCACCGGAAACCACATCGAGAGCAATCTATCCGAGTGACACGGCCTTCTTCCCAGGAATGACTCCGTGGAAGCTCATGTTACTAGTACTGAGTCTGGACATCGGAATGCCCATCCCTTTCAATGTTTCAGCATATAGTATGTTCAAGCCACTGCCACCATCCATCACGACTTTGGTCAGTCAAGTGCCTTCGACAACTGGGTCGACCACCAAAGCTTGCCTCCCAGGGGTGGCAATGTGCGTAGGGTGATCGGACTGGTCGAATGTGATGGCAGTCTGCGACCATTTCAGATAACTGGGTGTCGCCGGAGCAACCATGTTCACCTCACGGTTAATGACTTTCAGTCGACTTTTGCTTTCGACATCAGCAAAAATCATCAGGGTGGAATTGATTTGGGGGTATCCATCGTCACTGTCTTCCTTGTCCCCGACTCTGTCCGACTCTTTTTCCTTATCCTTGGGCTGTTTGCCCTGAAACTGCTAAATCAGGAGCCGGCACTGTCGAGTGGTATGCTTTGGGTAAATAAAATTACCCTCTTCATCTTTCTTGGTGTGGATGTGACATGGTAGATCCAAAACATCGTTTCCATCCTCATCCTTGACTTTCTTGGGCTTCCAGGTGCCCTTGGGTTTTCCCTTGAAGTTTCCCTGGGCTACGGCCAGGGCCTCCCCAGGAGCGGCTGGCTCGGCCTTCCGCTTCTGTTTCCGACTGGAGTTCCCTCCGGTTTCTTGGGCGACTGCCTTGTGCTTGCCACTCCGGAGTCGGTCCTCGTCTTCACCATTAGCGTACTTGGTGGCAATCTCCATCATCCGATTCAGAGACATCTCTCCAGTTCGACCGAACTTCAGATTCAACTCTCTGTATTTAACGCCTTCCTTGAAGGCACAAACTGCTTGATGGTCTGGCACATTCTCGACCGAGTGATGCAGTGTGATCCACCTCTGGATGTATTCCCTCAGAGTTTCATTCGGCTTCTGCACGCAAGACCGCAACTCCGTAAGGCATGCAGGTCGCTTGCATGTTCCTTCAAAGGTTGTGATAAACACTCGGGAGAGGTCCTCCCAAGTGTAGATGCTGCTGGGCGCCAACTGATTTAGCCACGCCCTGGCTGAGCCCTCTAACATGAGAGGCAAATGCTTCATGGCCACCTCATCATTGCCACCGCCAATCTGGACAGCCACTCGGTAATCTTCGAGCCAAGTGTCAGGCTTAGATTTGCCGGTGAACTTACTGATTCCAGTCGCCAGCCTGAAATTGGGAGGAATCACTGCGGCTCTGATAGCTCGACTGAAACACTCTGGCCCTGAAGCACGTGCTCTGTTGCTGGCAGGCGCATCTCTGTTGTGGCCCTCTCGATGAGCTCTGTTCCTGTCAACCAAACCTTGAACGAGGATGGATCTCGCATCAAAGCCCGGGTCTCTGGGGTCGACTGGAATCCTCTGCCCAACACTATGAGGGCGTCTGTCATCTTGCCGTCGAGGCGCATATGACCCACTCCTCGGGGGAGGGGTTGGCATGCGACGTCGATCATCACGGTCGAATCGGTGATCGTACTGCTCATTCCTCCTGTACTGATCGTGCCGGTCACCACGTCCCTCACGCCTCGGGGGCGATCTAGGGCTGTGAGCCGACTCGACTGTATCCGTCGTGACGGATCAACTGTGGATCCTGTTCCGCGACTGAGAGACAGCAGAATTCTGGTTTCCCGCCACCCGAAGCAGCGCTCTGATCTGCAACAAGCCCCTGCCCGCCTCCGACTGGGAGGGCTGAATTGATTCTGCTATACGGGCCGCAGCGGCCAAATTCTGAACCGGGGTTCGGTATACCTGCGGCGGCGGGAAGAGCTAACACCGGCTGGACTCGGGAGCTTGCTGACATCGACCGGACTCGGGAGCCCGCCGACGCGCTTGCTCGTCGAGTGTCCGCTGGAGATTCTCCAGTCGAGTGCGCTCGGCCAGGTTAGCCAAGCGCGCGTCCTCCAAGGCCCGGGCCTCGGGAGTTTCTCCGACAATAGGAGTGTGGAGCGCGTCCATGTTCCGACGGCGAAGCTCCTCTCGCTGCGATGATGTGAGAGGTTCGGGGAGATATTCATCGTGGGGATGCGATGGGTCGCCCCCACCCGTGCCTCCACCAGCGCGAGGGAAACCAGGAGGACTGTGCGTCCCATCGACCGCCAGAACCTCAGCCGCTGGGTCGCTGCTGTCGCACTCGGATGCGGTCTCCGCGGAGCCAGTCGACAGGTCGAATAGGCCGCAGAGGGATTCGTCGGGCTCGATCGCCGCGACTTGCGGGGTGGCCGACTGGCGAGCCAAGGCATGTCTCACCTACCTCTGAAGTCTCGACCGACCGGAACGCTTGCGCCGATGGGAGACAGAGCGGGAAGGCGATGCGGGGGCCGACCGATATTGGGACGACGGTTGCCGCAGGAGGACGCCACGAACGCATGCGTGGAAATGCATCGCACCGCGGACGGGGAGCGCGTCGATGTCGAGTGGCGCCTCCTGAAGCCAGGCGGAATCGTCGGCGATGAACGTGAGCGCGCCGAGACGGATCTCGCGGCCCTCCACCAAA
Organism: Triticum urartu; assembly: GCF_003073215.2. Taxonomy (NCBI): domain Eukaryota; kingdom Viridiplantae; phylum Streptophyta; class Magnoliopsida; order Poales; family Poaceae; genus Triticum; species Triticum urartu. The sequence goes on along the minus strand of NC_053026.1, from coordinate 578,082,913 downwards.
ACTCCGCACGAAACCATGATCAAAGGGATCGGAAAAAACGCAACTTCTCCAATCAGGCGCTAAGACTGCTGCCCCAAGGTGGGCGCCAACTGTCGTGGTTCTAACTCTGACAGTGATGTAGGGGGGTATGTATGGAGAGGCTAGATCTCAGCTATTGGGAAGTTGTAAACACACCAAAATGTACGAGTTCAGGCCCTTCGCGGAGGAAGTAACAGCCCTACGTCTCGGTGCCCGGAGGCGGTCGATTGGATTACTGGCGTGTGAATAACAGGTGTGCGAACCCTTCATACTGAGGAGGGGGGTGGCTTATATAGAGTTCGCCGGCCCCCTCCTGCCCTCCGTAATGCAGGGTTTTAAGGTACATTTAAGGTCGGGCGTTACTGGTAACGCCCCTAATAAAGTGTTATAACGACCATAAAGACTATTTAACAGCTGACCGTTTGCCTGCGGAGTGACAACAGGTCTCCTGGCGGTCGAGTGGTTGGCTTCATGGTCGAGTGGTAGCTTTCTGGTCGAGTGTCTTGAATCCGTCGAGTGGGATACCTTGAAGTCGATTGAAAGGCGACTTCTCCTAGGGATGTCCTAGGGTAGGGCTCCTTTGGACAGGTCCGTGCCCCTACCCTAGGTACATAGCTTCATCAGCGCCCCCCCCTCTCCCTTGGCCCTATATATAGTGGGGGGAAGGGAGGGCAACCATATCTAAGCCCTGGCGCCTCCCTCTCCCTCCCATGACACATCTCCCTCCTCCCGCAGCGCTTGGCGAAGCCCTGTTGGAATCCCGCTACTTCCACCACCACGTCGTCGTGTTGCTGGATCTCCATCAACCTCTCCTCCCCCCTTGCTGGATCAAGAAGGAGGAGACGTCGCTGCTCCGTACGTGTGTTGAACACGGAGGTGCCGTCCGTTCGGCGCTAGGATCATCGGTGATTTGGATCACGACGAGTACGACTCCATCAACCCCGTTCTCTTGAACGCTTCCGCGCGCGATCTACAAGGGTATGTAGATCCACTCCTCCCTCGTTGCTAGATGACTCCATAGATGGATCTTGGTGACACGTAGGAAAATTTTAAATTTCTGCTACGTTCCCCAACAGCCTCCTCGCCACAGCACCAAGGCTTCCACGTCCTTCTCTGCGATGGCGAGGCGATGCTGCCGCCTCCGCTGGACACGGCGATCCTCGTCGGTGAAAAGCCGCGGGAGAGGCGCCAGATCCTGCGCCCGCTGACTCGACACGTTGGGAAAATTTACATCCCGAGGAGGCTTCAGGAGGCGCCACGCCGCCGCGTCGTGCGCGCGGGCCGCCTCCTCTGCGGTGTCGAAGGTGCCGAGGACGAGATGTTTCTCGCGAAACCAGATCTCGGCGGAGAAGGCGCCGGAGCAGCGCTCGCGGACTTCGCGAAAATCCGAAGCGCGTAGGCGGTGGATCGACATGGTGGCGCAGAGGCGGCCAGAGTGGGCGGCCAACAGAGTGTGGGGGGAGCGCCTTCTTTTATAACGAGCGCCGCCCGCGGCGCGCGCGCGAACCTTTCCCGCGCGCTGTAGCGCCAAAACCAGCGCGCGCGAACCTTTCCCGCATGCTGGAGCGTCAAAATCAAAGCGACGGCACGATATTAAACGCGCGCGGTCATGAAAATGGATCAGCCCATTGAACGCACTGTCGACCCAAAACTAAAAGAGGACGGACGGCGGACGGGCGGCCGATCTAAATGAACAAAAAGCGGACAAAAATGTCGTTCGTTTGGATCGGCCCGTTGAAGTTGCTCTAAGGTTCGTTTGGATCGACCCGTTGAAGTTACTCTAAGGAGAGGCACAACAACATTGACCCACTTGTTATCGATTCAGCCTACTCGCACCCACAGCCACATGTATCATCGGGGAGGGGTATGATTAACCGAAAAGACGTGGAGATGTCAATCATATTGACCCACTTGTTATCGAGATAAGCCTCAATCACTTGCAATCTTGTCATCTTTGTGATGTCCCTGCTCGGTGGAGTAAACTGCTTTCTCGCCGTTACTATTTACGAACAGTAATAGTCGTGGAAGCTTTGAAAAGTTGAAAATTTAGTGGTCAAAGGACATTTGAGGAGTGCTCAGAGAAAAGAAAATTTGGGTCTATAAGTAGTATAAGAAACTATGAAAAAACACCTTGTTGAAAGCAGAGATACTGGAATGTGTATTCATCATGAAATTTGCAGGCACCTAGCGCAATAGAGCATCTTCAATGCCAACAAGTAGTTTGTTTTGGTCTTTTTTACTATTTATTTTTGAATTTATTACTGTTCACTGTAGATGATTGCCGCATTTTAACCTCTGTTTTAGTTTTCTCGTTGGAGTCCCTTCAAAACTCCTCCCAACGTAAATATTTAGGCAATTGCAACAGAAAGTAGGCGAAGAGCAGAGGCAAGTGAAGCTGGAATTAGTGCCGAAAACTCACCTGAAAGTCGTTGTTCGCCAGCATGCCGACGGCGCAGAACGCCGTGGCGGTGAGCCCGATGACGACCTGAATCTCAACGACGAGCGTGTAGGTGAGGGCCGCGGAGCCGGCGCGCGCCGCGTGCCACGCCTGGCTGAGCTCCATGACGGGCAGCACGAGGCCGTAGAGCGCCGCGGCGCCCAGCGCCATGCCGAACCCGGCGGCGTACTGCGCGCCCGACACCCCCGCGGGGCGGTCCCCGCCGGAGCCCATCCCCAGCATGGCGGCGCCGACGCTGAGCAGCACGATGGCGTTGACCGTGGAGCCGGTGAAGCGCTGGCGCACGAGCAGCAGCGCGAAGGCGGCTGTGAAGGCCAGCTGCGTGGAGATGAGGATGGAGGAGGTGGACACCGGGAGGTAGGCCTGGCCGTAGGCGTAGAGGAAGTTGTCGGCCCCGGTCATGAGGCCGACGACGGCGGACGCGGCCAGGAGGCGGGGCGTCATGAGGAAGACGCCGCTGCTAGCCGTGGCGGCGTCGCCCTGGCGGCTCCTGCGGCGCCGGCGGGAGGAGAAGGAGAAGCCGAGCGGCACGAGGAGGAGCGGCCAGCCGGCGGTCTGGAGCAGGCTGGAGAGCCACTTGCGGGAGCCGCCGCGCAGGAAGTAGAGGCGGAGGAGGAGCGGGCCGCAGGCCGCGCCGACGGCCAGGAGCAGGAAGTTGACGGCGAGGAGGGGGTCCCGGAGCGGCTTGGCGGTGGCGGCCGGGAGATCGTGCCATCGCCACGCTCTAGCCTCAACCTTGGGCGCGCGGTGCTCGGTCGGGATCTCGACCTCCATCTATGTCTGCAGCGCATGCACTGGCTGCGCGAGAGTTGGCTGGAGGATCGATCGGTGAGACCGATTGGGCTGATGCAGCTGAGCTAGCTCGTCACTGCTCTGAGCGTGTCCTTATCTCGGTGATCCTCCCAGTTTGCCATTTGAGCCTCGTATTTTAAAGTGTCGAGTCGTTCTCAGCACTGATTGCAGAGGGAAACGGGGACGATGCTTGGAGAGTCAGAACTGTCGGCTGCGTCTACGATCATCTCGGTTGTACGACTTCCACGCCGGATACATAGATGTTGACCGTATTCTTGTCCGCGCTATTGTGCCAAGGAGAGTGGATTTCCTGCTCCTCAGCTCCATGGAGCCCTGTTTTTGAAATTTAGAAAATTGTATTTAAAAGTTTCAACAGATCCTGAAAAAACAAATACACGTAACCATCGAGATGTATACCACATATGTTCATTTTTTAAAAAAAAATATTGTAAAGGAGGCTTACCCCCGGCCTCATCTGAAGCCTGCTGCTAGGAATGGGAGGGACTCAAACAGACTGACACACCAGTCGTATCTGAAAGCGACTGTGCATCGCTGAGCAAAGCTTTTTGGAACAAAAATGATAACAAGCCGGTAGCGCACGAGATTGCTGCGTTTTAGCTAGCCAGGTTGTGGTGCATGCAAAATAACAAGTTGGTGGCAGTGATTCATTCGTCATCCTCCATATGGAAAAAAAATTGGTCCTTTTTTATGTGGTGCTTTCTCCTTTCAAATTAAGTTCCAAATCCTTCCGTCTTCCTCCGGTCAGTTGTTGTATTTGTCCCCGACTGACGTGTTGTATGATGAGGCAAGCAGAGCTAGATGGTAGGCATTGCGAACTGGGGAGTCCACCTATGGCTAGTGGGTGTAGTTAGGGCAGTAATGCATAAACCAAAAGTAAGTTTTACTCGGTTATATATAGGTGGGGGGTGGGGGGTAGGCCCGGCTAAAATTTAGTGAAGTAAATATACTTCACTAAGGTTTACTTTGATGTCTGCTCCTCTAGTTTTTAGGGTGTTAGAAATGCCTTAAGATCCTTCTGGATATGTTTCTGCTTCATCTTCATCATTTTCGGTGGGGTTTCCATAGAGGTGTTGAATATGCCCATCGTAGCAACGACGCATCCACTTTCGACAACGGCAAAGGAAGCAAGACGTGAAGGTTGTGGTGGCGTTGTGAAGATGGTCTTTCTTTCTGGACTTTGACATTTTTTGGTTTTTACAGGCACTTATTTACCTTTTGCCTCGTATTGGTATTTGTTGAGGTATAAAATAAAGTACATTCAGGTGTTTTCTCTATTAAAAAATGCCATGCAAACTGCTGAGCCAGTGTAAAACCTGCTCGTATGGGGTTGTAAGAGCATCTGCAGCCGGACATAGCAAATATGCCACTTAAACGCCCACGGACGCATCCGGTCAGTGACCGGGCATGTCTGTTTTGAGCCTTTGTTTATCCGTCGGCGCAGCCACACTTCTTATTTTTCTTTTCATATGTCCGGTCACTTGCATGTGATTGGTGAAGATGAAGAAAAAGAAAAAAATGAATAAAGAAAGAGAACAGATGGTCCGGAGTGGGGTCGTGTCCTACGTGGCGGAATGCCCAGCCGCGTCCGCGAGCCCTCATATCCTCTCCATATTTGAGATGAATATGAGGGTTCGCGGACAGCCCGGCGTATAGGGATAATATGAAGGGTCCGGTTAGGTCACGTTTTTTCTTGTCTCTCCTGTTCGACCAATGACCGAGCACATTCGCGGACGTATAAGGGATGATTTCACATGTCCGGTTGTAGATGCTCTAAGACCATCAACCAATTTTGATGTTGCAACCCTACCTGCAAGGACGATTTCCATCGAATAACTTGCATACGGTAACAGAGATTGTCGACCTCGCGACAACATAATTTGTCTAAAAAAAGTTTGATTTATCATGCTTAAACATCTGACCATTGCCGTTTCTTTTTGGTCGTGAATGCCCTCCGGTCCTTCCGCTCTGGTTTGCCCCCGGTATGGATCGATCAGATCGATCGTTTTTTGTCCGCGCGTGCGTGAGGAGGCTGGCGACCAGAAGCAGAAGCAGAGGAGCGCGCGGTGCAGACGGGGAGAAAATTCCACGCGCTCCACCCGTGTCCCTGCACCGCTGCGTCGCCGTGCTCGGCCCGATCCTCGATTCTCAGGTGGATTTCTGCACCAGATCCTCCCATCATCGCCCCGCGTACCGCACGTCAGGGCGCCGCTGTTGATCAGACAGTCTCGTCGTCAGACGGTTAGAGCATCTGTCTCCTTCACGTAGGAAATCGGCACCGCTTGTCATATTCTGCTCCGCTGCCGTGCGCGGCCGCCGCCCTCACGCCTCTGCAACTGCAAGCGGCCACCACCACGGCCACAGCGGCGGCGTCCTCTTGTACCGGAGCACGCACAGGCACAGGGTCAGAACTCACGGTGCCATCTACTCCCTTCGTTTCAAATTACTCGTCGTGGTTTTAGTTCAAATTTGAAACGGAGGGAGTAAATCGCTTCGGCCGATTCATCCCCTCCCAACCCCTTCTGGTTGTAGTACGAGTTCGTTTCTTTCTCCGGGGACTTCGTCATGCATCCGTTCTCTTACGGCAGTCGGTGTGCATTTTAGGCCAGCGCATCCTCTCTTCCAGTCCGCTAGGTTGGTTCGCCGACCGATTTTGTTGCTGTGCGGCGCCCTGCAGTTCCGATCCGTGTCCGGATAGGTTTCTTCTTCTTCAGCCCCCAAAATCCATGCATCCTGATTGGGTCCATCCGTGCCCTGCGCGAGCACGAAACCCATTCCCTGTCTGAGTGTAGAGTAGACATTCGGCGTTCTTGTGCCGATTTGTGATGTGGAAGTAGCTTTGGGAAGTAACTGCAAGTCGTAGCATTGGCTGTTTTATGTTGAGCGGCTCAATTTAGGCGCATGCCACGCGTCGCCCGCCCGGGTAGTGTCCTAGACACTTGTAGGATTATCGCAACACCAACCATGCTGCGCGCAACCATTGCAACATGGACCATGTTGTGGACACTCGCCTTTAGCTTGTGTGACATTCATTATTTGGGCCTTTTGTCATCCAATGCACCATGATCCATGTTATGGTGACCCATTGCAACATGGACGATGTTGCAAACCCGCCTTCCCATCAACAAAGCCTCTCCTGGCGGCAACATCATCCATGTTGCAGTTGTCTCCGGCGTTCCATGATCACAACATCTCACTGTTGGTCGACGTCTATGGTCGCAGCTCCGCTGCCCAGGGCTCGTAACATGTGTTGAAAATATGCCCTAGAGGCAATAATAAAATGGTTATTATTATATTTCTTTGTTCATGATAATTGTTTATTATTCATGCTATAATTGTGTTATCCGGAAATCGTAATACATGTGTGAATACATAGACCACAACACGTCCCTAGTGAGCCTCTAGTTGACTAGCTCGTTGATCAAAAGATAGTCATGGTTTCCTGACTATGGACATTGGATGTCATTGATAACGGGATCACATCATTAGGAGAATGATGTGATGGACAAGACCCAATCCTAAGCATAGCTCAAAGATCGTGTAGTTGTTTGTTGTAGCTTTTCCGAATGTCAAGTATCATTTCCTTAGACCATGAGATTGTGCAACTCCCGGATACCGTAGGAGTGCTTTGGGTGTGCCAAACGTCACAAGTAACTGGGTGACTATAAAGGTACACTACAGGTATCTCCGAAAGTGTCTATTGGGTTGGCACGAATCGAGACTGGAATTTGTCACTCCGTATGATGGAGAGGTATCTCTGGGCCCACTCGGTAATGCATCATCATAATGAGCTCAATGTGACCAAGTGGTTGATCACGGGATCATGCATCACGGTACGAGTAAAGTGACTTGCCGGTAACGAGATTGAACGAGGTATTGGGATACCGACGATCGAGTCTCGGGCAAGTAACGTACCGATTGACAATGGGAATTGTATACGGATTGATTGAATCCTCGACATCGTGGTTCATCCGATGAGATCATCGTGGAGCATGTGGGAGCCAACATGGGTATCCAGATCCCGCTGTTGGTTATTGATCGGAGAGGCGTCTCGGTCATGTCTGCATGTCTCCCGAACCCGTAGGGTCTACACACTTAAGGTTCGGTGACGCTAGGGTTGTAGAGATATTAGTATGCAGTAACCCGAAAGTTGTTCGGATTCCCGGATTAGATCCCGGACGTCACGAGGAATTACGGAATGGTCCGGAGGTAATGATTTATATATAGGAAGTCCAGTTTCGGCCATCGGGAAGGTTTCGGGGGTCGCCGGTATTGTACCGGGACCACTGAAAGGGTCCCGGGGGTCCACCGGGTGGGGCCACCTATCCCGGAGGGCCCCATGGGCTGAAGTGGGAGGGGAACCAGCCCCTGATGGGCTGGTGCGCCCCCCCCCCTTGGGCCTCCCTGTTGGGTTTCGTAGTAATTTAAAAAAAAATCCTACGCACACGCAAGATCATGGTGATGCATAGCAACGAGAGGGGGAGAGTGTGATCTACGTACCCTTGTAGATCGACAACGGAAGATTTTGGTTGATGTAGTCGTACGTCTCCACGGCCCGACCGATCAAGCACGGAAAGTACGGCACCTCCGAGTTCTAGCACACGTTCAGCTCGATGACGATCCCCGGACTCCGATCCAGCAAAGTGTCGGGGAAGAGTTCCGTCAGCACGACGGCGTGGTGATGATCTTGATGTACTACTGTCGCAGGGCTTCGCCTAAGCACTGCTACAATATTATCGAGGACTATGGTGGAAGGGGGCACCGCACACGGCTAAGAATATGATCACGTGGATCAACTTGTGTCTCTAGGGGGTGCCCCTGCCTCCGTATATAAAGGTTCAAGGGAGGGGGGCCGGCCGGCCAGGAGAGGCGCGCCAGGAGGAGTCCTACTCCCTCTGGGAGTAGGACTCCCCCCTTTCCTAGTTGGAATAGGATTCGCGAGGTGGGAAAAGAGAGAGAGAGAAGGAGGGGGGCGCCAGCCCCCTCTCTCCTTGTCCTATTCGGACTAGGGGTGGAGGGGCGCGTGGCCCAGCCCTGGCTGCCTCTTCTCTTCTTCCACTAAGGCCCATATACCTCCCGGGGGGTTCCGGTAACCTCCCGGTACTCCGGTAAAATCCTGATTTCACCCGGAACACTTCCGATATCCAAACATAGGCTTCCAATATATCAATCTTTATGTCTCGACCATTTCGAGACTCCTCATCATGTCCGTGATCACATCCGGGACTCCGAACAACCTTCGGTACATCAAAATGCATAAACTCATAATATAACTGTCATCATAACCTTAAGCGTGCGGACCCTACGGGTTCGAGAACAATGTAGACATGACTAAGACACGTCTCCGGTCAATAACCAATAGCGGAACCTGGATGCTCATATTGGATCCTACATATTCTACGAAGATCTTTTATCGGTCAGACCGCATAACAACATACGTTGTTTCCTTTGTCATCGGTATGTTACTTGCCCGAGATTCGATCGTCGGTATCCCATACCTAGTTCAATCTCGTTACCGACAAGTCTCTTTATTCGTTCTGTAATACATCATCCCGCAACTAACTCATTAGTTGCAATGCTTGCAAGGCTTAAGTGATGTGCATTACCGAGAGGGCCCAGAGATACCTCTCCGACAATCGGAGTGACAAATCCTAATCTCGAAATACGCCAACCCAACATGTACCTTTGGAGACACCTGTAGAGCTCCTTTATAATCACCCAGTTACGTTGTGACGTTTGGTAGCACACAAAGTGTTCCTCTGGCAAACGGGAGTTGCATAATCTCATAGTCATAGGAACATGTATAAGTCATGAAGAAAGCAATAGCAACATACTAAACGATCGGGTGCTAAGCTAATGGAATGGGTCATGTCAATCAGATCATTCAACTAATGATGTGATCCTGTTAATCAAATGACAACTCTTTGTCCATGGTTAGGAAACATAACCATCTTTGATCAACGAGCTAGTCAAGTAGAGGCATACTAGTGACACTCTGTTTGTCTATGTATTCACACATGTATCATGTTTCCGGTTTAATACAATTCTAGAATGAATAATAAACTTTTATCATGATATATAAGGAAATAAATAATAACTTTATTATTGCCTCTAGGGCATATTTCCTTCACTCCCCTGCGTCTAGGGTTGGGAAACCCTAGGGGTGGGGGCGCCCCCCACTTGGCTTGGGAGGGGGGGGGGAAGCCACCCCTTGGCCGCCGCCCTCCTTGGAGATTGCATCTCCTAGGGCCCCCCTCCCAAGGCCCCTATATAAAGAGGGGGGAGGGCAGCCGCACCCCCTTGCTCTTGGCGCCTCCCTCTCCCTCCGTAACACCTGCCCTCCCCGCTTGCGCTTGGTGAAGCCCTGCCGAGATCCTGCTGCATCCACCACCACACCGTCGTGCTGCTGGATCTTCATCAACCTCTCCTTACCCCTTGCTGGATCAAGAAGGAGGAGACGTCTTCCCAACCGTACGTGTGTTGAACGCGGAGGTGTTGTCCGTTCGGCACTTGGTCATCGGTGATTTGGATCACGACGAGTACGACTCCTTCAACCCGGTTCTCTTGAACGCTTCCGCGCGCGATCTACAAGGGTATGTAGATGCACTCCCCTCACCATCGTTGCTAGATGACTCCATAGATTGATCTTGATGATGCGTAGAAAATTTTTAAATTCTGCTACGTTCCCCAACAGTGGCATCATGAGCTAGGTCTATGTGTAGTTTCTATGCACGAGTAGAACACAAAGCAGTTGTGGACGTCGATATTGTCAATTATCTTGCCGTTACTAGTCTTATCTTGATTCGGTGGCATTGTGGGATGAAGCGGCCCGGACCGACCTTACACGTATGCTTACGTGAGACTGGTTCCACCGACTGACATGCACTAGTTGTATAAGGTGGCTGGCGGGTGTCTGTCTCTCCCACTTTAGTCGGATCGAGTTCGATGAACAGGGTCCTTATGAAGGGTAAATAGAATTGGCAATTCACGTTGTGGTTTTGGCATAGGTAAGAAACGTTCTTGCTAGAAACCTATAGCAGCCACGTAAAAACTTGCAACAACATTTAGAGGATGCCTAACTTGTTTTTGTAGCAAGTGTTTTGTGATGTGATATGGCCAAAGGATGTGATGAATGATATATGTGATGTATGAGATGATCATGTTCTTGTAATAGGAATCACGACTTGCATGTCGATGAGTATGACAACCGACAGGAGCCATAGGAGTTGTCTTAATTTATTTGGGACCTGCGTGTCAACATATAACGTCATGTAATTACTTTACTTTATTGCTAAACCGTTAGCCATAGTAGTAGAAGTAATAGATGACGAGACAACTTCAAGAAGACGCGATGATGGAGATCATGATGATGGAGATCATGGTGTCATGCTGGTGACAACGATGATCATGGAGCCCCGAAGATGGAGATCAAAAGGAGCAAATGATATTGGCCATATCATGTCACTATTTGATTGCATGTAATGTTTATCATGTTTTACATCTTATTTGTTTAGAACGACGGTAGCTTAAATAAGATGATCCCTCGTAATAATTTCAAGAAAGTGTTCCCCCTAACTGTGCACCGTTGCGAAGGTTCGTTGTTTTGAAGCACCACATGATGATCGGGTGTGATAGATTCTAACGTTCGAATACAACGGGTGTAAGCCAGATTTACACACGCAATGCACTTAGGTTGACTTGACGAGCCTAACATGTACAAACATGGCCTCGGAACACCGAAGACCGAAAGGTCAAGCATGAGTTGTATAGAAGATACGATCAACATGAAGATGTTCACCGATGTTGACTAGTCCGTCTCACGTGATGATCGGACACGGCCTAGTTAACTCGGATCATGTTTCACTTAGATGACTGGAGGGATGTCTATCTGAGTGGGAGTTCATTGAATAATTTGATTAGATGAACTTAATTATCATGAACTTAGTCTAAAATCTTTACAATATGTCTTGTAGATCAAATGTCCCACGTTGTCCTCAACTTCAACGCGTTCCTAGAGAAAACCAAGCTGAAAGATGATGGCAGCAACTATACGGACTGGGTGTGGAACCTGAGGATCATCCTCATAGCTGCCAAGAAAGATTATGTTCTAGAAGCACCGCTAGGTGACGCACCTATCCCAGAGAACCAAGACGTTATGAACGCTTGGCAGTCACGTGCTGATGATTACTCCCTCGTTCAGTGCGGCATACTTTACAGCTTAGAACCGGGACTCCAAAAGCGTTTTGAGAGACACGGAGCATATGAGATGTTCGAAGAGCTGAAAATGGTTTTCCAAGCTCATGCCCGGGTCGAGAGATATGAAGTCTCCGACAAGTTCTTCAGTTGTAAAATGGAGGAAAATAGTTCTGTCAGTGAGCACATACTCAAAATGTCTGGGTTGCATAACCGCTTGACTCAGCTGGGAGTTAATCTCTCGATTGACGCGGTCATTGACAGAATCCTTCAGTCGCTTCCACCGAGCTACAAAAGCTTTGTGATGAACTTCAATATGCAGGGGATGGAAAAGACCATTTCTGAGGTATATTCAATGCTGAAATCAGCAGAGGTGGAAATCAAACAGGAACATCAAGTGTTGATGGTGAATAAAACCACGAAGTTTAAGAAAGGCAAGGGTAAAAATAACTTCAAGAAGGACGGCAAGGAAGTTGCCGCGCCCGGTAAGCAAGCTGCCGAGAAGAAGCCAAAGAATGGACCCAAGCCCGAGACTGAGTGTTTTTATTGCAAGGGAAGTGGTCACTGGAAGCGGAACTGACCCAAATACTTAGCGGACAAGAAGGCCGGCAACACTAAAGGTATATGTGATATACATGTAATTGATGTGTACCTTGCCAGTACTCGTAGTAGCTCCTGGGTATTTGATACCGGTGCGGAGACTGGCGAAGGAGCTGCGGAATAAGCGGAGACTGGCAAAGGACGAGGTGACGATGTGCATCGGGAATGGTTCCAAGGTCGATGTGATCGCCGTCGGTACGCTGCCTCTACATTTACCTACGGGATTAGTTTTAAACCTCAATAATTGTTATTTAGTACCAGCTTTGAGCATGAACATTGTATCAGGATCTCGTTTAATTCGAGATGGCTACTCATTTAAATCCGAGAATAATGGTTGTTCTATTTATATGATAGATATGTTTTATGGCCATGCTCCGTTGGTGAATGGTTTATTCTTAATGAATCTCGAGCGTAGTGTTACACATATTCATAGTGTGAATAACAAAAGATGTAAAGTTGATAATGATAGTCCCACATACTTGTGGCACTGCCGCCTTGGTCACATAGGTGTCAAACGCATGAAGAAGCTCCATGCAGATGGACTTTTGGAGTCTCTTGATTACGAATCATTTGACACGTGCGAACCATGCTTCATGGGTAAAATGACCAAGACTCCGTTCTCAGAAACAATGGAGCGAGCAACCAACTTATTGGAAATCATACATACTAATATGTGCGGTCCAATGAGTGTTGAGGCTCGCGGTGGCTATCGTTATGTTCTCACCCTCACTGATGACTTGAGTAGATATGGGTATGTCTACTTAATGAAACACAAGTCTGAAACCTTTAAAAAGTTCAAGGAATTTCAGAATGAGGTTGAGAATCAACGTGACAGGAAAATCAAATTCTTGCGATCAGATCATGGGGGAGAATACTTGAGTCACGAATTTGGCACACACTTAAGAAAATGTGGAATAGTTTCACAACTCACGCCGCCTGGAACACCTCGCGTAATGGTGTGTCCGAACGTCGTAATCGCACTCTATTGGATATGGTGCGATCTATGATGTCTCTTACCGATCTACCGCTGTCATTTTGGGGCTATGCTTTAGAGACTGCCGCATTCACTTTAAATAGGGCTTCGTCAAAATCCGTTGAGACGACACCGTATGAATTATGGTTTGGGAAGAAACCTAAGCTGTCGTTTCTAAAAGTTTGGGGATGCGATGCTTATGTCAAGAAACTTCAACCTGAAAAGCTCGAACCCAAATCGGAAAAATGCGTCTTCATAGGATACCCTAAAGAAACCATTGGGTATACCTTCTACCTCAGATCCGAAGGTAAGATCTTTGTAGCCAAGAATGAGTCCTTTCTAGAGAAAGAGTTTCTCTCGAAAGAAATAATTGGGAGGAAAGTAGAACTTGATGAAGTATTACCTCTTGAACCGGTAAGTGGCGCAGCTCAAGAAAATGTTCCTGAGGTGCCAGCACCAACTAGAGAGGAAGTTGATGATGATGATCATGAAACTTCAGATCAAGTTGCTACTGAACTTCATAAGTCCACGAGGACACGTTCCGCACTAGAGTGGTACGGCAACCCTGTCTTGGAAATCATGTTGTTAGACAACGGTGAACCTTCGAACTATGACGAAGCGATGGCGGGCCCGGATTCCGACAAATGGCTGGAAGCCATGAAATCCGAGATAGGATCCATGTATGAAAACGAAGTATGGACTTTGACTGACTTGCCCGATGAATGGCGAGTCATAGAAAATAAATGGATCTTTAAGAAGAAGACAGACGTGGATGGTAATGTGACCATCTATAAAGCTCGGCTTGTCGCTAAGGGTTATCGACAAGTTCAAGGGGTTGACTATGATGAGACTTTCTCACCCGTAGCGAAGCTGAAGTCCGTCCGAATCATGTTACCAATTGCCGCATTCTATGGTTATGAGATATGGCAAATGGACGTCAAAACGGCATTCCTTAATGGTTTCCTTAAGGAAGAATTGTATATGATGCAGCCGGAAGGTTTTGTCGATCCTAAGAATGCTGACAAGGTGTGCAAGCTCCAACGCTCGATTTATGGGCTGGTGCAAGCATCTCGGAGTTGGAACATTCGTTTTGATGAGATGATCAAAGCGTTTGGATTTACGCAGACTTATGGAGAAGCCTGCATTTACAAGAAAGTGAGTGGGAGCTCTGTAGCATTTCTCATATTGTATGTGGATGACATACTGTTGATGGGAAATGATATAGAATTCTTGGAAAGCATAAAGGCCTACTTGAACAAGTGTTTTTCAATGAAGGATCTTGGAGAAGCTGCTTATATATTAGGCATCAAGATCTATAGAGATAGATCGAGACGCCTCATTGGTCTTTCACAGAGTACGTACCTTGACAAGATATTGAAGAAGTTCAAAATGGATCAGTCAAAGAAGGGGTTCTTGTCTGTATTGCAAGGTACGAGATTGAGCACGGCTCAATGCCCGACCACGGCAGAAGATAGAGAAAAGATGAGTGTCGTCCCCTATGCCTCGGCCATTGGGTCTATCATGTATGCTATGCTGTGTACCAGACCTGATGTTAACCTTGCCGTAAGTTTGGTAGGAAGGTACCAAAGTAATCCCGGCATGGAACACTGGACAGCGGTCAAGAATATCCCGAAGTAACTGAAAAGGACTAAGGATATGTTTCTCGTTTATGGAGGTGACGAAGAGCTCGTCGTAAAGGGTTACGTCGATGCTAGCTTCGACACATATCTGGATGACTCTAAGTCACAAACCGGATACGTGTATATTTTGAATGGTGGGGCAGTAAGCTGGTGCAGTTGCAAGCAAAGCGTTGTGGCGGGATCTACATGTGAAGCGGAGTACATGGCAGCCTCGGAGGCAGCACAAGAAGCAGTCTGGGTGAAGGAGTTCATTACCGACCTAGGAGTCATACACAATGCGTCGGGCCCGATGACTCTCTTCTGTGACAACACTGGAGCTATTGCCCTTGCCAAGGAGCCCAGGTTTCACAGGAAGACCAGGCATATCAAGCGCCGCTTCAACTCCATTCATGAAAGTGTTCAAAATGGAGACATAGAGATTTGTAAAGTACATACGGACCTGAATGTGGCAGATCCGTTGACTAAACCTCTCCCTAGAGCAAAACATGATCAACACCAGAACTGCATGGGTGTTCGATTCATCACAATGTAACTAGACTATTGACTCTAGTGCAAGTGGGAGACTGTTGGAAATATGCCCTAGAGGCAATAATAAAATGGTTATTATTATATTTCTTTGTTCATGATAATTGTCTATTATTCATGCTATAATTGTGTTATCCGGAAATCGTAATACATGTGTGAATACATAGATCACAACACGTCCCTAGTGAGCCTCTAGTTGACTAGCTCGTTGATCAAAAGATAGTCATGGTTTCCTGACTATGGACATTGGATGTCATTGATAACGGGATCACATCATTAGGAGAATGATGTGATGGACAAGACCCAATCCTAAGCATAGCTCAAAGATCGTGTAGTTCATTTGCTGTAGCTTTTTCGAATGTCAAGTATCATTTCCTTAGACCATGAGATTGTGCAACTCCCGGATACCGTAGGAGTGCTTTGGATGTGCCAAACGTCACAACGGAACTGGGTGACTATAAAGGTACACTACAGGTATCTCCGAAAGTATCTGTTGGGTTGGCATGAATCGAGATTGGAATTTGTCACTCCGTATGACGGAGAGGTATCTCTGGGCCCACTCGGTAATGCATCATCATAATGGGCTCAATGTGAGCAAGTGGTTGATCACGGGATCATGCATTACAGTACGAGTAAAGTGACTTGCCGGTAACGAGATTGAACGAGGTATTGGGATACCGACGATCGAGTCTCGGGCAAGTAACGTACCGATTGACAAAGGGAATTGTATACGGATTGATTGAATCCTCGACATCGTGGTTCATCCGATGAGATCATTGTGGAGCATGTGGGAGCCAACATGGGTATCCAGATCCCGCTGTTGGTTATTGATCGGAGAGGCGTCTCGGTCATGTCTGCATGTCTCACGAACCCGTAGGGTCTACACACTTAAGGTTCGGTGACGCTAGGGTTGTAGAGATATTAGTATGCAGTAACCCGAAAGTTGTTCGGAGTCTCGGATGAGATCCCGAACGTCACGAGGAGTTCTGGAATGGTCCGGAGGTAAAGATTTATATATAGGAAGTCCAGTTTTGGCCATCGGGAAGGTTTTGGGGGTCGCCAGTATTGTATCGGGACCACCGGAAGGGTTCTGGGGGTCCACCGGGTGGGCTGGTGCGCCCCCCCTTGGGCCTCCCCTGCGCCTAGGGTTGGGAAACCCTAGGGGTGGGGGCGCCCCCCCACTTGGCTTGGGGGGAAGCCACCCCTTGGCCGCCGCCCCCCTTGGAGATTGCATCTCCTAGGGCCGGCGCCCCCCAAGGCCCCTATATAAATAGGGGGGAGGGAGGGCAGCCTCACCCCCTTGCTCTTGGCGCCTCCCTCTCCCTCCGTAACACCTCTCCTCCCCGCTTGCGCTTGCCGAAGCCCTGCCGGGATCCTGCTGCATCCACCACCACGCCGTCGTGCTGCTGGATCTTCATCAACCTCTCCTTCCCCCTTGCTGGATCAAGAAGGAGGAGACGTCTTCCCAACCGTACGTGTGTTGAACGCGGAGGTGCTGTCCGTTCGGCACTTGGTCATCGGTGATTTGGATCACGACGAGTACGACTCCTTCAACCCGGTTCTTTTGAACGCTTCCGTGCGCGATTTACAAGGGTATGTAGATGCACTCCCCTCACCCTCGTTGCTAGATGACTCCATAGATTGATCTCGCTGATGCGTAGAAAATTTTAAAATTCTGCTACGTTCCCCAACAGCATGACCTCCTGCAACATGACCATGCGGATTTGCAATAGCAAAGTCGAACCATGGGGACACTCTCTTCCTCACTTTGCCTAATGGGCACATGGATGTGGTTGATTTGGGTGCGTTGAGGAGGCACATCCATGGCGGAATCAGGAGGTAGGAGAAGAGGGGGTCCTTAGCAAGTTCATGGATGGTAGGAGAAGAGGATCCATGCATCTCTTGGATACCTTTGAGTTATTGCGTAAACCATTCAACTGAACCATAAAAGCATGTGTGGAATGAGCACATGGTGGACCAAAGGAACGGGAGAATATCTGGTGCACTGGTGCTTGTGGTGCTAAAGATGCACTGAACTCATGTTGCACATTTAAAAATGTTAAACAAAAATCTGATTTTTTGTCATATTCACACAACATTAATGTAGGTTGTCACAAAATTCGAAACAATGCACGACAAATAAAAATGACAAATTCAACATTGAATACTACATAACATAAGTTGGGGTTTAGATTTGGCCAATTATCACATTTATGTCAAATTTGTCATTCTTGCATCTCAAGAAAATGTTTCAATTTTTGATAGAATTTTTGCGACAACATACAATGATGTTGTTTCAATTTGTTAGGCTTTCTAAAGATTTTTTAAAATGGTCTACTGCATCCGGTGCACCGGTAGTACCACAAGTGTGGGTGCACCAAATACATTCCCCCGAAGGGGCAGCGGTGTATGCTGATTTGCGTGGTTGTGATGAAAATATGTGATGTCCAATTCAAGCATTGTTTTGCGGGTAGCCAATGCTACACAACACATGAGATTGCTAGACATTGTTTGCAACAATAATATTTTGTGTAATTGGGTAGATGATCCTCTGTTTTTTATTCTTGAATCTCATGCAAGTATTATGCGACAATCAATGTAAAAGTACACACAGGCATACCGACATGGTTGAGTAGTGGCATTTTGCCGTTGCCAACGGGGAACCAAGGACCTCATCGACATTATTGAAAAGCGGAACTCCTGGGAGAATCTTTCTTGTCGCCCTCCATTTTCCGCAGAGCTCCGCTATTTTCACTAATGTTGGTTCTTGGTGCACCGGGGATTTGGGGTCGCTGATGGCCAACCTTTAAGTGGGTATTTGCATGTTTAGTTTGTTTGGATACATGTTGTCGTTATGGTTGTATGGTGTTCTTTGTGTTACGCCTACGGGTGTGTCGTTTGCTTGTGGTTGATTATTTTTATGGGCTATAAAGGGAGCTCATGTAACCACCACTGGCCATCACGACTAAAATGTGTAACAACACTACCAACGAAAAAATACGGCCATGCCCAACATAATTTAAGCCTACCCAAACACATGTAAAACAAATTGAACAACCGACTATAATAACCTGCTAGAGGAAAAATACAATAATCATAAATTTAAACTTGTACGTGAATATGAAAAGATATTCATGAATTCTAAAACAGTTCATGATTTTTAAAAATATTCACAAAATTTTAAAATATTTGTCAAGTAGAAAAGTTTGGGAATTTAAAAATTGTTCACAGCTTTTAAAAACTACTCACAAATCTAAAAATATGTTTCTGAATAAAAAAAATTGTTCACAAATTTGGAATAATTTTATGAATTTGAAGAAATGTTCACTGATTTAAAGCATGTTCCCAAATTTCAAAATATTTTCGTAATTTTCAAAATAATCGGGTTAAAAAATTTAAAATAAAAAAGGAAAACAAGTATAAAACAAAGCAGAAATATAAAAAGGAAAAAGTAAAAAATACAAGTAAAGTCACAAAATAAAAACCAGAACTGAACCTTCCCGAAATAGAAACAACCATCCTACTTGGCCGGCCGAATAGCGCCCATGGGGTTCACGTGTGCTTGACCCCTTCAGCGACGTGCATGGATTACGAACTACCATAGTAACTATCGGGAGAAAAAAATTGGAATTAATTCCACAACTGAAGAACGACGTGATAAAGCACGCATTATCCTCTCATTGAGTAACCAAGCTCCCTATATTTGGAGCTTCCTGGCGCGTCGAGTGATGTGGCGTCAATAGGCCCCGCCTATCAGGGTGTTAAATTTGTGAATAATATAAAGTTCACCAACATTTTTAAATTTATGAATAGTTTTTAATTTACCAACCTTATTTCAAATTCGTGAACATTTTATGAAATATATGAATATACAAAAAATCATTGTTTTTATTTGCAAAATTTTAAATGAATATTTTAATATCTATCTAGTACATCTTTTGGTTTACCAAACCTTTTCAGATAAAAAAAATCGTTGGCTTGAGCTAGTAGTGGAGCGAGTGGAGAAAGTAACGCGTTTGATAACCTGCATTATGACGAGTCATGCCTGCTGAATGCAGTTTTGGGCCGTTTAATTGCTTGAGTTGCACTAAAGGCTTAACCCTTATGAACCATATAAAGCATCTCTTAGGCCTCATTATGAAGAACGACGCGTCTAGCCGGCGGCCGACTGCCCACTAGCATTCCATGGTGGCTAGCCAAAAAAGTAAGTTTTTGTTTCCCTGCCTCATATTAGAAAAAGTAAATATGTATGGACATATGTGAAGATGATAAATAATTGTAAAGTATCCATGTGAACAGATGTGAACGTATTTAATTTGTGTTTTCAGTTTTTTAAAAAATCATAACTTTCAAACTTCGCGTCGAAATTAAGATCTGTTTTCACTTTTGAAATCCTCGTGGCGTGCTCTTCGAAACTAGATCCCGCATGGTTATGTTTTGACGAAAAAAAATTATGCAATTTTCTCCCTGTTTTGTGCAACTGCCTAGCCGTCGGTGTACAACTACCTGACAGGGATGTGCAACTTTTCTCCTATACCGTAAACATGCAGATTTGAATGATGGTGCAAAACTAACTCCTTCCAATGAGATGTGCAACTTCGTTTGTTACCCAGGCCAACTGCATAGTAGTTGATCTGCAATTTTTCCCTGCCCGTGGATGTGCTTCACTATTTGCTGCATAGCCAACAAACTAACAGTGGATGTGCAACTTCGTATACTGCCACGGCCAACTGTCTAACTGTGATTTGCAACTTTCTTTCGTACCTCATGGATGTGTAGTTTTCCTGCTAGCACACGTCCCAAACCACCCCCCTAATGAGTTTTGCAACTTTAGCACTCTGTTTATATGCAACTTTTTACCATTCAACTGTCCCTACCTGTGAGATGTGCAACTTCGTATATTGCCCCTGGCCAACTACCTAGCAGACTATGTGCAACTCTGTTTGTTGGTCCCGCCAACTGAAAATACAGGTCCACAAATAGAGAGCGTATGGAGTTGCACATTGACTAATAGACACTTGGCTTGACCAATAGACTAAGTTGCACATATCCCTTGCAGGGGAGGTGGGGGTAGGGTGTGCCAACAGTGAAAAACTACGCATCCACAAGTAGGGAGGAGAGTTGCACAACGACTACTAGGTAGTTGTCCGGGGCAGTAGACTAGTTGCACCATATAGCACGAAAGTTGGCATAAAAAAATTCGTCGAAATATACCCATGTGGGATCTAGTTTCAAAGATCTCGTCACGAGAAATCCAACTGTAAAGACGGATCTAAATTCCGATGCATGGTTTGAAAGATATGACTTTTTAAAAATTTGAAAACCCGAAATAAATGGACGTGGATCTGTTTTTCGTCACATGTGACAAGTCTGACCGCATTTAATACTAATAGTCACATGCACTAGCAGACAATACATGCATGTATGCATGCGAGTGACAGAGCGGCCGCTCGTTCTCTCCAACGAGCGTGCGTGCATTTTTGAAATTTCAGGTACGAAGAAACGCTTGAATTGTAGTTTTTCCACAACCACCCGTACCACTCAAAGAACAGTGAAGATTGAGTGTCAGAAAAGAAAAGAAACCCTTTTATGGAGATTTTATTCGCAAAAAACGCAGATTCTAGAAAAGGTTAAAATATGGAATTATTTCTTCCTGCACCGCTGCACGGCCAGGATCCGATCAGGAACGAGAACCGACGGTCGACGTTCGGACAGGGGATGTTCACATGCCGCCACTCTCTCCGGGCCCCACCAAGTCCACCTTTCCCACCGCCTACGCCGCCGACCGTGTCGGATCCGCGGAATCTGAGCCCGCCAGCCAGCCACCGCCCGCCCACCATCACAAGCCACCGACAGCCGGGCCCAGGCTTTCCACTTGGGCCAAGATTCAGCCATCCTCATCCTCATCCCCATCATGCCACCTCATTCCCTCACTGACAGCTCGGGCCGTGTCTCCGGTCCCACACCGTCAGCGCGTGGCGGCTACGCGAGCCCACGGCTCACGAGTCACGAGGGACGTCACGCTCCTCTCGCCCCCCTATACCGCCCCCCTTTTCTCCCCCCCCGCACACGCTCGTCCGCACCGACGAAGCTTCCCTCCGGCTCCCCACCCCCGCACCGCCACCCGGGGAACCCCAGCGAGAAGGAGGGGAGAGGCGGCGGCCGCCGGGCAGGGCAGGCCAGCGCGCGCGCGTGCGCTCCGGGAGCGAGGGATCGGTCGGGATGTCGACGCCGGCGAGGAAGCGCCTGATGCGCGACTTCAAGCGGCTCCAGCAGGACCCGCCCGCCGGAATCAGCGGCGCGCCGCACGACAACAACATCACCCTTTGGAACGCCGTCATATTTGGGTAACAGCACAAATCCTGCCCTGTTTCTCTTCTGTTCATCCCTAGGTTTTGGTGCTTGGGGATCTCGCGGAGTCGCGATTTCCGTTGTACTAGTTCGGTGCGTCGTTGATGTATATGGTGCCGCTGTTATCGTTCCCTGATGTTGTTGTTTCGTGTGATTCTGCAGGCCCGATGACACGCCGTGGGATGGAGGTGAGCCGCCGGTTCCCGATTTAGGTTTCAGTTTGTTTCCTTCATTCATCCGTGTGCATGTAGCTGCTCGATTACTAGTGTTTGCCTGCTGTGTGATACACTGAGTGGTTGATTGGCGCTGCAGCTGGACCTATTTATGATCTGTCTGTAATCGCGCGAAAGATTGTTGTCTTTCTAGTTTGATTTCTCATGTACACGGTGTGGATGTAGAGCTAAGGGGAAGTAGAATAACTTTTTGCCCCCAAAGTAGCAACCTGCCTAACTAAGCCTGTCGTTTACCGGTCAGTTTACGTCACTGGTATGACAGGAAACCGTCGAACCGAAAGCTGTAGCATTCGTGATGTCCGTTGTTTAACAGAAACGTAACGGGCTGCCTGTTGTGACATAGTGATTGGCTAATTGGTACCGTACTACGGCCTATTTGTAATCCGTAATCGTGTGAGAAATTGTCGTCTTCCTTGTTTGATTTCTCTTATACAAGGCAAAGCTAATGGGAAGTGCAATAACTTTCTGCACCCAATTACCTACCTGCCTAACTAAGCCTGTCGTTTACCGGTCGGATTATGTCACTGGTACGGCAGGAAACCGAAAGCTGTAGCATTTGTGATATCCGTTGTTTAACGGAAACATAACGGGCTTCCTGTTGCAATATAGTGATTGGTTAATCGGTACCGCAGTTGGACCTATTTGTAACCTGTCATTGTGCGACAAATTGTCGTCTTTCTCGTTTGATTTCTCATATACACGGTGTAGATGTAGAGCTAATGGGATGTACATTAGCCTTTTGCCCCCAGAATAGCAACCTGCCTAACTAAGCCTGTCGTTTACCGGTCGGTTTATGTCACTGGTGTGACGACAGAAAACAGAAAGCTGTAGCATCCGTGCTGTCCGTTGTTTAACGGAAATGTAAAGGGCTGCCTGTTGTGATATAGCGAATTGGTTAATTGGTACTGAAGTTGGACCTATTTATAATCTGTAATCGTGTGAGAAATTGTCGTTTTCCTCGTTTAATATGCAATAACTTTTTGCACCAAAATAGCTACCTGCTTAACTAAACTGTCGTTTACCGGTCGGTTTACGTCACTGCTACGGCAGCAAACCAAAAGCTGTACCATCTGTGATGCCCGTTGTTTAATGGAAACAGAAAGGGCTTCCATCTTGTGTTTGATTGCTGCTTTAATGCTAAAGGGTGTCATCCTCTCACAAGTTAGCAAGAAACATGTTTTTACAGATGTTAAATTTGGTCTAGTAATGTGCACAGTGCAGCTATCTTTAAGCAAGGTTAATCCCTATCTTGCCTCTGTGTAGTGCGTATCTGGCCTAAGCGCACGCCCAGCAGCGCTTAAGGCTAGGCATTTCGTTGTCGCCTAATTCATAGGGCACACCTAAGTGCACGCTTAGAAGCTCCTTATTTTTATCATTGCTCTAAAGTGTACGTTACAGTTTGGCATCCTACCTGGCACACCTGAAATCAGTAATAAGCATATGACCCATAAAAAAACATGCTCTTGGCTCTTGAAATAATAGTGACGGAGTGTGTGCGCGGGTTAGTCTTCTCGACTATCATTACTTGTATCTGCTGGTTTTTTTTGTGGTGTATGCCAGCTAGCAATTATTATGTACTCCCGCTGTATCAAAATATAAGACGTTACTTGACACTATGACAGTGTCAAAAAAGGTCTTATATCTTGATACAGAGGGAGTAATATATATCTCCCGCAAAAAAAAGGGAGTAATATATATGTACTACCTTAGTCTTAGCCTTAAGTCATGAGTTCGTCATGCACGTGTGTAGCCATCATATGAGCGGTGATTTGGGAGCCCTTGTTTGAGATGGGGTCTCTATTCCTACCTGTGCATGTTGGAGTATGATTTATTTATTATTGGTATTTGTTGTCGTAGCACAACTGGCAAAATTTATCGGGGCACATTGTATTTTTGTTGGGCAAGATCACTTCATCTCTAGAGCCCAGAGGACAAACAATTTTGTCTTCTGCAAGGTACTGAGATGGGGCTGCAGTAATTAAATATCAGCTTTATTTTGTGGAGTTTTGTTTGTTTGGGACAAAGTATTCTAGAAGCCTAGAATACATGATCATCTGATTCAGGAATGACTACTTTCTACCCAAGTCCAGTTCCTGCAAGACTTAAAAACACCCTGAAATTGTGATAACTGATAATATATTTTTTGGATCCAGTTCGATGTTCATTGGATCCTATCCCTTTGGTTTGGTTTGTTAAGATCACAAACTGCTTAGTTTAGTTTG